>NW_019947017.1:37860-46495 GCF_002910315.2 Salvelinus sp. IW2-2015 | reverse complement strand
GTCAACACTGGATAGTTGCAGCATCAATACAGGAGTCTGTCTGACCAGCTCCCTTCATCTGTGGCCTGGTCAACATCAAGCTCCAAAGCAACCATGGCTGAGGGAAAAAAGAAACATGGCCTTAAGTGAAAACTCACCAGAAGCAGGCGGCGGGGCAAGCAGAGCAAGGGCGGGTTGAAAGGACAGGCAGAGCAGTGACTGAATGCGGAGCAGGATAGTCCATATCTCCAATCATCTTTGTCGATCTTGATGTGTGGTTTCCATAAGTGGATGAATTGGGTCTAATTTAGTATTGTAATGCCTCAACCCTTAGCTACCTCTTCTAATTCAAATTAGTTTGAAAATGTTTTAAGTATGGTTTTGTGTGACTACAGCGCCAGCGATACAAAAATAGAGACAAGTTCTCATTAAGCGAGGCATCAAAGCGGACAACCCACCCAGCACCCGGCTTCAGTTGGGTCATTATAATTCTAAACAGTGCATTCTAAAATAAAATCACACACGCCTCGCACACTCGTTCTTTGATGAGTGTTATTCCATTAGTCTCTGTAGGACAACAGAATCATATTTTCAGGTAGAAATACAAGTATAACAATGTGGTGTTTCCCAAAGCCTTTCTCAGACCCCTTCCTAGCCCCAGTGTCCCTTCACATCACTTTACCTGTATCAGGCCTCTTTCAACTGTTTCAGTAGCAGCCAAGTCCTCCCAACACACAGGAGATCTCTCTTGGCTCCAAGAACAGTGTCTCTAACAAGAAGAGAGGCCGACTCTCCAAGAGGGGACACCACTGAACACCCTGCTGCAAATATGGGCCATTATTCTTTTTGTACTTGAAAGATTTTTATTATTACTATACTTGTTTCCATTTCATTATTTGGCTCMATTGGTATTTTTTTAGAAGTTTAAATAGTTTTCACAATGACCTCATTCAACAACCTGTTCACAAAAACATGAATGAAACATTAGAATGAATGATGATGACAGAGTTCTTTTTTACAGTGGAGATTTAAGGAGAGTGGATCTCTAATATAGAAACAGTTGGTTGGTGGGTCGTTCTACAGAAGTGGTATAAATTGGTGTTTCTCCCAAACTTTCAGCACACGTCTTCCAACATATGTCAGGTAGACATACAGTATATACTAATCACACACTTTGTTTATATTTATTTTTGCCAATGCAGTTAAGTCAAAACCACACCCCTTCATTCAGAGGGGCGTTCTACAACGCTTTGAGCGCTCTCCAAGTCCGGAAGTGAATATCACGTAGCGTGAAATTTCAGTCACTGATTAATAACGTTTGCCCTTGTATTTCAAGATTGAAAAATATAATAACATAATGTCGTGGACCGAGCTAGCCGTTGACGTCCCTTAACTCTCAAAGACAGATTCAATGACTGTAGCATAGCGTTTTCGACTGAATGATTAGCTAATAAATATTTGAGAAATTATGAATAATAGGCATATGCTTTTACCTGATAACAGACTACTAATGATAATATAACAACTTCAAATACCGAGCTAGTAATGTTAAGTAGCCTAGGTTAMCTTAGCTGACCTTCAATTGAGGGAATTCAGCAGAGTTCTCWGAGACATTTTTACATCTCATTGAAACTTTGAAAATAAAAACATGTGCAAATGTTACCAAACATGATAATAATAGGCCTGCATTACGATAGGCAGCTAATTGTTAAAATACACTTACGCTCCTTGCATATTTCTTTTTCCCAACGCAGTTAAACCAAAGCCTTTCCATCCTTAACGCTACCTTGGAAGGTCACTGTCTCTGCGCTGATCACCTRTGAGTGAGACAACACTAGCTAGCCAATGGGAGCGTAGTAGAACACCCCTCTGAATAATGGTGCGTGGTTCTGGCTTAACTGCGTTGGGAAAAAGAAAGACGCTTCCTTACCACCCAACTAAATGTGTCACTACTGAAAACATAGTGAAAAAGTAGCACTGTTTTAAAATAAACATAACAAATAATTTGATCAGTATCTTTCAATGTGATAATAGAACAACTCAATATGTTCTATTGAAATAATAGTGTTAAAAAAATTACAAAAATCATTCATTACCTTATTTTCAAACATAACGTTTAGGAGTCAGGTTTTGGGACAGCCACCTCACAATAGAAATAGGTGTATTAACAATGACTTTGTACTACACAGAACAAAAATATAAACACAACATGTAAAGTGTTGGTCCCATGTTTCTTTAGCTGAAATAAAAGATTGCAGAAATGTTCCATACGTACAAAAAGCTTATTTCTCTCAAATGTTGTGCACAAATGTGTTTACATCCCTGTTAGTGAGCATTTGCTGGGGACAATAAAAGGCCACTCTAAAATGTTCAGTTTTGTCACACAACACAATACGACAGACGTCTCAAGTTTTGAGGGAGTGTGAAAATGGCATACTGACTGCAGGAATGTCCATCAGACCTGTTGCCAGAGAATTTAATGTTAATTTCTCTACCATAAGCCGCCTCCAACATAATTTTAGAGAATTTGGCAGCACGTCCAACCGGCCTCACAACTACAGACCACGTACGTGTATGGTGTAGTGTGGGCGAGTGGTTTGCTGATGTCTACGTTGTTAACAGAGTGCCCTATGGTGGCGGTGGGGTTATGGTATGGGCAGGCATATGGACAATGTACTCAATTGCATTTTATCAATGGCAATTTGAACCCACAAAAATACCATGATGAGATCCTGAGGCCCATTGTGAGGCAATTTTTTAAAGGTATCTGTGACAAACAGATGCATATCTGTATTCCCAGTCATGTGAAATCCACAGACCAGGGCCTAATGAATGTATTTACATTGACTGATTTCCTTATATGAACTGTAACTCAGTGAAATCAATGAAATTGTTGCATSTTGCGTTTATATTTTTGTTCAGTATATATTAATTTAACAATATGTTTGCTATTGCAGTGGATTGAATTAGAACATATCATGATGTCAATGAATGTCCTAAGTTTGGAGACAACTGTTTTTTAAATTGTTTTTGCGGAGTGGGACAGCAATTTACACCACTTCTGTAGAATCACGCAGGTAACAAAAATCAAAAAAAATGTCACAAGTAATAACATATCACAGATGTGTAGTTGAGTCAAACATGGAAGTAGAAAGGTTGAAAGGAGTCCTGCATCTCTCTCTTTAGCCAGACAGACTAGTCAATGTTAGTCATGACTATATCAGTTTTACATTGATGACCTCAACCTCTGTGCCAAAAATAGATTTTTTCCACCTTTCTAATATCTTTGTTGTTAAGTTTTTATGATATAAAAATCTTTGCACATCAGTTGGCAACTAATGGATATGTCCTGTCATGCTTTCAGCTGAACTCACTATATTGATGATACTTGTGTACTGTGAATGGAGACATTATCCCACATAGACATCTAAACCAATCATCAACTTGACCATATTAGTAGTGATGTCATAAAGGAGGGTTGTATATCATTTAAATGAATTATATTCTATTGATTCTATGGGGCAGGACTTGTTGGCAGTCTTCTGTGACATCATAATCCACTGTATGGCACTACCATGACAACGTAATTCCAATTCTGAACCTCATAACTCATCTTTCCTTCTAGAGAGTGGTTGATTTTGACATTTTTGCTGAGTTTACTCCTTGCACTTGTGATGGCTTTGAAGTGTAGTACTGTTGTTTTGTTGGTGGCTCTTTACATGGTGGCGTTACACGCTGGACTCCCTGACAGACTCCCAGAAGGTGAGGTGCTTCGGGACATCCTGTTACCCCCCATGATCCCTAAGGAGTGGGCCGCCACCCCTCAACTCCAGACCGACACTTACACCATTCTAAATATCCTGTACAAACGACACTTGACAACTGAAGAAAACATGACCACCACCAAGACCGGACAGACCTTGACCCAGACAACCCAAAATGATGCTATGCCTAGCTTTGAATTCCTGCGGACCCGTGTGGCTGACCTCCACACTTTGGAGAATGCTGGAGTGAGTGAGATTGTATGGAAGAGGCTGGTTCGATTGATTAATGAGACTGAAGACCAACATTTGGAGRCCGCAGGTTCTGTGATATTGGGTCTCTCCTGTGTGTTGGGAGGACTGGGCCTGCTACTGAAGATCAGTTTGAAAGGCCTTATACAGGTAAAGTGATGTGAAGGGACACTGGGGCTAGGAAGGGGTCTGAGAAAGGCTTTGGTGGGGGAAACACCAACATTGTTGATAGCTTGTATTTTACCCTGAAATATGATTACTGTTGTCCTCAGAGACTAATGGCATAAACTCATTCAAAAGGACGAGTGTGCGAGGCGTGTGTGTGATGTTATTTTAGCAATGCACTGTTTAGAATATAATGACCCCAACTAAGCCGGGTGCAGGTGGGTTGTCCTCTTTGATGCGCTCCGTCTTTAATGAGAACTTGTCTCTATTTTTGTATCGCTGGCGCTGTAGGCACCAAAACCATTACTTAAAACATTTTCAAAACTAATTTTGATTAGAAGAGGATGCTAAGGGTCTGTTGAGGCTATTACAATACTAATATTACGACAATTCATCCACCTTATGAAAACACAACAATTCAAAATCGACCAAAGATGATTTGGAGCTATGGACTATCCTGCTAGCATTCAGTCAACTGTCTCTGGCCTGTCCTTTCACCGCCTTTGCTTCTGCTTGCCCCGCCGCCTGCTTTCTGTGAGTTTTTCACTAGAGGCATGTTTCTTTTTTCCCTCAGCCATGGTTGCTTTGGAGCTTGATGTTGATCCAGGACAAGATTGATAGGTGAGCTGTTAGACAGACTCCTGTTTGATGCTGCAACTATTTCCAGTGTTGACCTCCAAGAACAAGTGTCTCTAACAAGAAGAAGAGGCCGACTCTCCGAAGAGGGGACACCACTGAACACCCTGCTGCATACCATATGGTGCCCATTTCATCTTTTTGCACTTAGAACGATTTTGTAAATTTTGCTTATTACATATACTGCTGTCCCTTTCATTATTTGTCGCGTCTAATTCTATTTTTTAGTAGAAGTTTCAATAGTTTTCAAATGACCTCATTCAACTGGCACAAAAACATAGAAACATTTTGTTTACAGTCGGAGCATTTAAGGAGTAGGGACCCACACATATTAAAGACAGTTGGTAGGTAACAAAAACCTGACACTGGGTATCTGCCCAAAAGGAGATTTACTTTTATAGTGCCACATTTTCAAACCATAGACTTGTCAGGCATCAATTAAAGTGATATTGAGAATGAGGATGCAAGGAGGCAGCCTACACAGCAGCCTGGCGTTGTTGGTTTCTTGTCCATCATGCCCTAAGTTCAATAGTGAAGCACTCGGACTAGACCTTCAACTCCCACTCACCCTCTTTCTCCTCTTCCTTTATCTCGCTCACCTCTTCCTCGTCTCCTTCTCTTTCGCTCCTTCTCTCTGAGGACATAGGGACTAGCATGACGTATTGGTCCGATGGAACAGAGAAGGGGCCTGAAACTGAAACCAGAATTGACCCCTGCGACCAACCCCGATAAACACTTTAGGAATGTGTCTGGCGATGAGAATGCCAAGAAAATGTTTTTAGCTACTCCATGTGTGTGTGTGTGTGCGTGTTTGATGCGTGTGTGCATGTGGCATGCGGCGCCTTTGAGTGTTCTTCATAACGTGAAGGTTATATAAGTCCTACACATTGGAGTGTGCATGTGGAGGCTGTGTCTTTGTGCATCGGTGAGAGTTGTGTGTATTTAGTGGCTAGTATGCGACAGGGTCAAGACAAGCCACAATCATGTTGCCCCTGATATATCGCAATTATGTTCTTGATTCTGGAAACAAAAGTGCGCACATGGTTTGATAAGATAATACCTTTGTTTAATGGAGACTTGCTTGCTAAACTCCTGTGGTTCATTCAATTAGTAACAGGTTCTTCTATTCAGCCTGGGGCACCCCATCCCACTTTTCCTAATCAGACACAACCCTCGCCCCTCACTGCCCCTGACTCCACCACCCCGCCCTGCACGTCCACATCGGGGCCCTCGGCAACATTCCGTACACAGGCTCCACCCCCTCCCCCCCGGACTGACCCCACCCATTTTGATTGTGATTTGACAGCGTCTTGTTCCATTGTGCGTAGCTGTCGCCTCTGATGACAGACACCACACACACACACACACATAACACAGACCTATGTAGCTCCCCACAGTGCACCGAAAAGACCCTGGCTGCTACCATCTGTTGCAAATACGTAGCGTACTGCGATTAGCTCTAACACAGCAGGATCCTCTGGATACCACCCCACAGACAGGGACTCCCTACAGACAGACCTGGGCTCGCCTCTACGAGGTCTCTCTCTCTCTCCTCTTCCCTCTCTTCTCTCTCTCTCTCTCTCCTCTCTCTCTCGCTCTTCTCTCTCTTCTCTCTCTCTCTCTCTCTCTCTCTCTCGTCTCTCTCCTCTCTCTCTCTCTCTCTCTCTCATCTCTCTCTCTCTCTCTCTCCTCTCTCTCTCTCTCTCTCTCTCTCTCCTCTCGATCCCTTCTCTCTCTCTCTCTCTCTCCTCTCTCTCCTTCTCCATCTCTCTCTCTCTCTCCTCTCTCTCTCTCTCTCTCTCTTCCTCTCTCCTCTCCTCTCAGTGGCCTGGGGGTCAGGGCTGAGGGGTCCGAGGCTGAGGGTGTGAGGGGAAGACAGCTGGTTGCGGGAGGCCTGGGTGCAGTGGGGCCGTTTCTGAGGGAGGAGGCCTTTCATTAACAGGGGCTCACTCCTCTCTCAAGGGATTTGGGGGAACCCGCAAGGTCATATTTCCTCTGTCAACCTTATGGCACAAAAGCAGGGTGTGTGTGTGGAGGGGGGGGGGGCGAGAGGGCTGGAATAGGGAGCAGGCATGCACCTCTTTATATCCATCACAATACGGCTTTGGTCCAACCACACCGAGCTGGTGTGCGACGGCCACACGCACACAAGCAGTGCAAAAGAACGCAGGCGCACAACACACACACACACATACGATAGTTAACAGAAGGACTAGACCTATTGGCTATGAGTGTAAGGAGACAAATCTCAGATTCGTTACATTTCCATGGTAATATTTGCAAACCACCTTTCTCTCACACACTATCAATTCACTGGCTCTCCAAGAGCCGAACCACACACAGACAACTTTCAACACAGGTGGTTGGAAACATCACTCAGACCTAGAAAAAAAAACATTATCTGCAGTCCAGCACCCACAAGAGATTCAAGGGATCTTCAAAGAACAATAATCAGCCTTAACAAGACATCCCCCGGTAAACAAAACCAATAATCATATGGCTACATTGACTCCAGTCCCTAGACAAACAGTCTAATACTCTCAACAGGTCTCCTGCTCATTGGAGCTGTGTGTGCTGTAGCCGTCTGTAGTGGGGATTCCGCCAACCGCCCCAGCGATGGGATAACAGCTAGAAGCGACACAACAACCACAAACAAGGTTGGGAAAAAACACAAATTCCCCTAGTGCCCCCAACGGTTCACGATAGAGTACTGTGGCAGGCAGCATGAAAACCAGGCGTCTACCTGGAACCCACACAAAACATTGAGCTAAATGCCCTCATCATTACAGCGTCATTAATTACGAAAAGGTGTCTCTTTCAGAGTAAAACCCAAGAAGTTTATTTCTAAATCAATGAATTACTTTCAAAAATAAGATATTACAACAAAATCTATCCATTTCATACACTTTTTAAAAAACGCCACACCATTCAGCTTATAAAAAGATGCAGAATATATGAATTAAACAGCAAAAACAACAATACTACTATTAAGGACATACAACATCAAATTCAAATGTACAAATGAAGGAAATCTAGTAGATTCTTTGTAAAATGTCAGCAGCTAAATACTGCAATTGTACTAAGAGTTAGCAAGGCCTTTGAGGTCTTTCAGTTTTTCATTGGGTGGCTTACGTTACCGCTTGTCACTGTGATTGTAATGCTGTTGTTTTTTTGTTATTCTTTGTAACCTGGTTTATGGTGTGCTTTGTTTTTTCAGTCCACAGACAGACGGACGGACAGACGGGAGGGCGGACAGACGGCGGACCAGATGGACAGACAGACAGATACAGGTGGAGCAGACAGACGGACAGCTGGACAGACGGACAGATGGACAAACAGTGTCATTGCCCCAGCAGCACGGCATAAAGAACGGGGACACGGAGGAGATGCCTGGCTGTGTTTGTGGTAAGTTTTTGTGTGTAATCATGGTGTATGTATGAGGAGGGCCAGGAGTTTTCCCCGATCCCATGATCTGCACCAGAAAAAAACCTCATAGCCCCATGGTATGAGGTCACACTGTATGTCTGTGTTGTGCCATGTGGCGTGTTCCCTGGCCAAAGTTATTCCTGGTTATCTCATCCACGGCCTCTCTGAGCCCGAGACTACAGCCGCCTCCTTCCCCCCGGTGTCCAGGTTGGGTGTCATAATTGAGCTACACACACTGTTATTTCTCACACGGTATGTTCCAAAATGGACTGCTATCCCTATATAGATTACTTTTCACCCTGGTAATGCACAATAATAGGGAATAGGGTTCCATTTCAGCCCCAGACCCAGTTCTCTCAGTTAGGTGAGATGGTGCGTCGGAGGCCAGGCAGCTGCAGGTCAGGCAACTTACAGGC
>NW_019947017.1:33317-36618 GCF_002910315.2 Salvelinus sp. IW2-2015 | reverse complement strand
ACAGACCCAAATAACCCATCCCAGGCCCTGATTGGTCACAACCCCCCCCCCCCCCCCCCACAGCCAGCTCTTAAAACACCTCACCCTGTCTTTCTCTCTCACCCTATCGCTCCCTTTTTCTCTGTCCCATTCTCCCCTTCCCTCTCTCTCTCCCTCCTTATAAACCCCCTCACTCTTTCTTGCTCTCCCTCCCCTGCTTCCTCCTCCCCTCTCTCTTTCTTTCTGTCTAGAGAGGAAACGGTGGCCATTAAATGTGTCTGCCGGGGTCTGGGGGTCTGGCAGAACAACCGTCACATTGTGTGACCCCTCCTTGGCCCCCAGACGGACTAATGAATGAGGGGGTCCCCCCTCCTGCCCCTCTTGCCCCTCCCGCCCCTCTAGCCAGACCCCGGCAAAGGTAATTCAGCAACCCCCCTCCCAAACCCTCCGCTTTTTTCACATGGACTCAGACATCTCCCTGGCCTTTGACTGAGGCTTATCTTTTCAGAGGGAAATGTGTGTCATTTGGGGTTTAAGGAAAAAGCTAAACAAAAACATTGTTAGCTAGCCTGGCTAGGCTACCCCGCCCAACCGACCCCCTCTCCCTGACCCCCAAAAAWTCACGCTGACGTGTTGAGTCTGGAGGGAGGGCTTTAGAAAATAATGTGAGACGAATGTGTGTTTTCTAAACACACCGATCTTGATGAATATGCATAGAGATGAATGGCGATAGGACAGAGATGAGTCAACTGACAAGACTTTGACATGAGGTGGACAAAAGCTATTGTTGACAGTTTGATTACAAAGCCAACACAGAGCACTTAGGCTTAGAAGAGAGATGTGAAAATACATCTGTACTACCACTGCAACAGAAGCGGGATAAATCCACTCTGTCGTTGCAGGGAGGGAGATGAACTGAACTGCTTGTAGTCTTGGCATAAGACACCAACACACACTAGAGAACTCTCAATAGCCCACATGAATAACACAAAGATCTGAAGTCCTCTTTCAGAATAGAGTCCATGTATTCCTACGAGGTTTAACAATGGTGACGTGTAAGATTTACAATGGCATACAGAATATATCCCCCTCTGTGCTCTCTCTCTCTCTCTCCTCTTATCTCCTCTTCTCTCTCTCTCTCTTCTCTCAATTTCAATTCAAAGGGCTTATTGGCATGGGAACATAGGTTAACATTGCCAAAGCAAATTAAATAGATAATAACAAAAAGTGGAAAAACATCAAATAAAAAGTGAACAGTAAACATTACACTCACAAAAGTTCCAAAGGATAGAGACATTTCAAATGTAATATTATGGCTGTATACAGTGTTGTAACGATGTGCAAATAGTTAAAGTACACAAGGGGGAAAAATCCACTTAAATGCTACTCTCTCTCTCTCTCCTCTCTCTCTCTCTCTCTCTCCTCTCTCTCTCACTCTTCTTCTTCCTCTGTCATGTTTTATGTTTATAACTGCTTCCAGAATATATCTAAGTGTCAACAGAACACTTCACACACTGCGATTCACAGCAGCGACCGGGCCTAGCGACCGGGCCTCAGTATTAGACGTTCTACAGTGCATCGGTAAGCTATGAGTACGTTAGCGTCGACTCAGCTAATATATTCCACACACACCAAGCCTGACTGTGCTATCAAAGGACTCGCCTGAATGCTGTAATAACTGGAAAATTATTTTTGATAGCTGAAACAATCTTCAAATCATCACAGAACTTTATTAAAATAATATCAAATCAAATTAGCCACCGTCGCCCGGTAATGAATTAAGTAAAGGGGTTACGCCAGCATTAATCCCCATAATGCTCGGAGGCATTGGGACGCTGGCGTTCGGCGTTCAGCAGCGTGAGCATTTAATAAAAAACAGTCAGTCCCTTCAGCTCCCCGACGACCGACGTCGAACGCTCCACCCCGTTGCCCGGTCCGCAGGGAAAACCCATCAAAAAAATCCTCTCTTTCTCATCCTCCATCCCTCTCTCCCCCCAGCCCACTCCCCTCTCTTTTTCTCCTCTCTTTCTTTCATCCTCCATCCCTCTCCCCCCCACCCACTCCCCCTCTCTCTTCTCCCTCTCTTCTTTCATCCCTCCATCCTCTCCCCCCCACCCACTCCCCCTTCTCCTTCTCCCTCTCTCCATCGCCTCAACCCTCCTCCCTCTCTCTTTCTCCCTCTCTCCATCCCTCAACCCCTCCCTCCCCCTCTCTTTTCCCTCTCTCCATCCCTCAACCCCCCCTCCCCTCTCTCTTTCTCCCTCTCATCCTCACCCTCCCTCCTCTCCTTTCTCCCCTCTCCAGCCCCTCAACCCTCCCTCCCTCTGTCTTTCTAAAATAATCTGTCCGTTTTTCCCTCCTCCTCCTCCGCCATCCCACCATGGCTTTGGGTGAGATTATTCATGAGGGGGTGAATCTTGTGGACCTCAGAAGGGTTGTGATGAGTGGTAGTGCTGGAGCCCATCGGAACTACCCTACCCATAACCTGCTACTGTAGGCCTTTACCCAGGAGCATACAGAGAAAGACAGACAACCAGGCCACACGTACTATACACAGTGATGATGATACAGGCAGTGCTGTAGATTAAATGAAGTAATCTAATTAGCTTTATAATAATTAAGTGGTTATTGATGATGATGTGTTCTACGACTCTTTGTGATTCTAGTAAACAATTTTATTGTATTGTGTAGAATACATAATAGAAATGATGGTAAAAATACCTACTTTATAAAATATAATGAATAATACACTTGCTATGATACTCCTCACATTTATAATAAAATAGTAAAATAGAATACATGAAAAATTATGTACAATACATTATGCATTTCCTAACCTTTTAATCATTACCCTAAATTCACTGAAAACTGCCTAATCTTAACCTAACCCTCATCCCTAAACCTAACCTCCTTACCTTTAACCTTGTACATTTTGACCTACACTCTTAGAAACATGGTTCTAAAAGGTTATTAGGTTCCCCATAGGAACTCAAAAAAAGGTCTTGAAACCTGGAACCAAAAAGGCTTCTTCAAAGGGTTTCCTATGGGGACAGCCAAAGAAACCTTAAAGGTTCTAGAACATATGAATAATACATACATTAACAATACTAACATCATCAAATAGATACAATACATTCCACAGATCAATATACAGTGCATTCGGAAAGAATTCAGAATTCAGAATTCAGACTTTTACACATTTTGTTAAGTTACAGCCTTATTTAAAATGGATTACAAAGAAAGTTATTCTCAGCAATCTACACACAATACCCATAATGACAAAGTGAAAAATGTTTTTATAATATTTCGCAATGTATAAAAT
>NW_019947017.1:25817-28317 GCF_002910315.2 Salvelinus sp. IW2-2015 | reverse complement strand
GTTTCCGTCTTTCAGCCTTTCCTCTTTCCCTCTTCCCTCCTCCGCTGGAGCTGGGCAGTTGCACTTACTGCTATATCCATTTGAATCCACCCCCCACCCCCCCAGACCCCCCAACCTTTGACCTCTTGACCTTGTGTACCCTGCGCTATTACAGCTGCAGGAGGGAAAACTCGGCAGTTGTTCTTAAAATGAAACATTCCACTTTCTCAAAGGTGTTTCAGTGCACTCTGCTGGCCTAATGGCTTTTGCATCCCCTCTTCCCTTTTCACAGCTGTCAGCAGGTCACATATAAAGCTCTTAATGTTGGAGCTGTAACGCAGGTGAAAGCCAAGGGTAGGGGGCTACAGTTACACTGTAGGTAGGTAGCCATTTTGGTTTTTCATTTCTGTGTCTCTGTTGAATGGAGGCAGATTCAGTGTCATGACATGTTTGCATACCAGGTTTTATAAATGAGAGAGAAAATGGTTAATATCCCACCACTTTCACTGTAAACTTGAAGATGAACTTGAACCTAAATGGTTCAAGGCTGAAACCAACAAATAAACTCGCGCAGAGACTGTGTTTTCGGGGGCTTGTTGCTAGAAATGCACTAGCTTTTAGCTACACCGTCGTCGCTGGCGCTGCCATGGTGATGCGGAACGTCGGCACAAGACTGGCACATTAACCCCTCTTGACCTTCCATTCTCACCTGTAATAAAGGAGGAGGAGGTGCCCTTCTCCTCCCTCCCTCATCCCACTCTCCTCGCCCCCTCTCC
This sequence comes from Salvelinus sp. IW2-2015, assembly GCF_002910315.2. NCBI lineage: Eukaryota > Metazoa > Chordata > Actinopteri > Salmoniformes > Salmonidae > Salvelinus > Salvelinus sp. IW2-2015. The sequence goes on along the minus strand of NW_019947017.1, from coordinate 27,562 downwards.
TCCATATTACACTTAGAGTGCCCGGGCACCAGCAGGCCCTTGAGACCCCACGCTCATTAGCCCTCTGCTTTATCCTTTTAGAAGAGAGAAGAGGAGGAGGAAAGAGAATAGAGGAGGAAACCTGGAGAATTGGGGGATAGGGGAGAAAGAGATGGCTTAGGTGTAGTTGTGTGACAATACGACTAAACAGCAAGGCGACCAGCTGCGAGGTTTTTATTGCTGCGCTAGTAGAGGAAAGGGACAGAAAGAATGGTCACTTCATTTTGTCTCAAGGTGCTGACTTAGAGACCGTACGGTGGACGCAACATAATGGGTTTCACCCCATTGTGACGCTCGGCTTACCTTTTACAGTAGCCTGTTCTGTGACTGTTGGAGTGTGAATGTTTGGGTCACTGTGAACAGTCTGTAAACACCAACATGTCTTTCCCATCAGAACAACAGAACGTAGAAATCCTCTCCTAGACAGATCCACTATGTATTTGTCTTGATTCTTCTCCTATTTTCCTGCCAACAAAACATGCACACGAATTAAAGTTATTTGAATTGAACTGGATTGAATTAATATACTAAACCACATGACCCGGAGATAAGAAGGTAGTGTGCATGGACATTCTCGCTAACAAAACAGCTAGTGCTCCTCCATTGACCGGTGGACATTAGGGGGCTAACCAGAACTAGCGTTCAATGCTAATCCCTCTAATAATCAGTAAGAGAAGATGGCTTTCATCTCTGCTGGYTCTCCTGATAAAGTTGAGGGGGCATGAWTGATTGAATAGGGTTGAATCAGGTTTTTATGGGCCACCAAAAACGCAGTGACTGCCCCAAAATAAACCAAAGGCTGGGGGACTGGACAGAYTGGAGAGAATAGAGAGAGTCCCCCCCCCCCCAAGTAAACCAAAGCGTATGCCCATCTGATGATATGAAAATAAATGAATAATGCATTGGCTACCAATGAGGTGGAAAAGACGCATGGCTTCAGGCCATGGCTAAGCCTTCTATTCATGAAGAACCTCCAGACACAAAGACTCAAGGACCGCGGGGCTGTGGGAGTCCAGCATCGGGCAGAGGAGAATGAGGGCGACATTTTCAGACACTACACCCGCTTCGATTTCAGATTTTAAAGACAATTGTGAATACMGTTAATCGGCAYTTTTATGTTGTTGGACCTATTAACGGTTAAACAAATGTGTACATGATGTTTAGACCGACGTTGGTATTGTAAATCCYCAAAATGGCATGATCTGCGTTCACCTCGAAGTTGGCGTATGTTATTCAAAACACAAAAACCGGCTAAACCGRTTGACGACCCCATCTCGCACAAAGAGACTCACCCTGAATTAGACAAGATTAGGAGGAAGAACAAAGAAGAAWATCACCAGACAGCTATAGCGGGAGGATAGAGAGAATAGAGGGGGGCTGCAGTGTTCTTCTCTTTCCCTTTGAGCTACACTGGAGACTATCTTGGAGGATAAAGATGTCTGGCATTTCTCCACGTTATTGATTGYCTCGTAGTAAGAGAACAAAGRGTTCATCTTTGAAAAGATAGAACAGCGGAGAGTTTTCCTAAGACATTCGAGTTTAAAATGTTTTCTTATTTTTCTACTTATTTCCCCTTATTCTTTAACCCTTTGAGACTGGGATCTTAGTGCTAGCTGACTGCGTGACCTGAGGCAGATTTGTGATTCGCTAGTGAACCCCAGTTATCCTAGCATTGGCCCGGCCGATACCTATTATTAGCTACTGTT
>NW_019947017.1:0-25643 GCF_002910315.2 Salvelinus sp. IW2-2015 | reverse complement strand
GCAAAATATTTCCTGACATTTTGCTTCAATTTTGGTTATATTAATTCAATTGTATGTAAATAGTGTGTTAAATCAAAATGTGTTTAATCTCAGAGGGTCATTTCTAAAATGGACCCATTTTCAACTGGTGTCAGTGCATTATTCAGAGAAGAATTAGAATGTCAACCAGCTCCTTGCAAAGTTCTTCTGTGATGGACGGTGAAGAGTGTAGCAAGGCCCGAGGCCAAGAACATTGAAACCTGGGTCTGGTTCCTCCACTTCCATTCTCTTGGTCTGGGGGCCGTTTGGGAGATCGAGCCACCCTGCCAGTTCCTCAATACAGACCAGTGTTTACTTGACATGCCTATTCTCCTCTTGCTCAGTCACATTACATGTTCTATTGTCCATGTCATATTTATACTGATTAAGTGTATATTTCCATGGAGACCTCAATTCAGGACTTTTTGGGTTAAAGATTTTTGGCGTTCGATAATTTTCTGTATTATTATTAATTTTGAACATTTAATCTTTTACGTTTTTTAAAATTATATTTGTTTTCACATGGTGAAATAATTGTATGTCATCTACATCCAATTTAGTGTCCTCTTGGGTAAAGCTAAATATGCGGTCAAACCCTAAAAGCAAACGTGCAAACAATGTCTGTCCACGTTACCGGTTTTCAGAAGGGCAGCATACTCAGTTACACAGAGCCTATAAATGACTTTTGACATGGAATTAGGTGATTGCCTGAAGACACAGCCAAGTGACCATTACAGTGACTTCTGCTGCTTTACAATTGAGTGACCTCACAGAGGGGACGATGGACGCAAGTCATATGGACCAATGACATGAATCCCACCAAGGCCACAATGTCCTTAAATGTCACACACGTCTCCCAACCACTTTACTCCAGAAATCTCCCTCTCTTTCCCTCCTTCTCTCGCACTGGCTCCTCTATTCTCTCCCACACTCCCTCCCTCCCTCCCCTCCTTTTTTTTATCTCTCTCTCTCTCCTCTCTCCTCTCTCTCTCTCTCTCCTCTCTCTCTCTCTGCTCTCTCTTCTCTCTCTCTCTCTCTCTCGCTTCTCTCTCTCTCTCTCTCTCTCTCTCTCTTCTCTCTCTCTCTCTCTCTCTTCTTCTCTCTCTCTCTCTCTCTCTCTCTCTCTCTCTCTTCTCTCTCTCTTTCAGCCCCCCCAATCTAACCCCCCAGCCAAATGTGCTCGTCCGCTTAGACACTGCACGGCGCTGCAGGTCCTGACTGTCTGCTTCACCTTGTGAGGATGGGACGGTTGAGGAGGCCTCAAGCATCTTTCCATGTCACCAACGCTTACCCTCAAACATCACCGCACCATGCTCAGCGCTACCCAGATCATTGACCCCCCCCCCACCCCCACACACACCAAATACACATACAGACACACACACCCTATCCACCTGCCAGTCTGCCCCAGCTATCAGATGACACATTGTGTGACATGTAGACTGGGTTGCATGTAAAGCTTCACCATCTCCTATCTCCTATCACTATTCCCCTCACCTTAACCCCATCTTTGAGACACAGGCATTCCGGGGGTTCCCAATGACAGTTAGCTGTGTTGTGTCAGGCCGTGCTCTGACAACTGTCACAGGCGCGAATCCTGTCTCTGTATTAATTGCGATGACAACCGACACGATCAGGTTGGAAATGAACAGCTTCTTTGTCCTCCTTGGTGTCTCTGACGGCCTTCTGAGACACGGTATCTGAGACCAATAAAGTCTAATAAGATAACTATCCCTGTCTGAGACCATAGTGGTAGAGGGCTCCCACATATTGTGTGACTATTGATCCCTTTATATAGGTTAGATGAGATGATGGGATGATGGGCATCTTTTGTTCATCACTCCAGCCGTTATGAAGATGATCTGACAGGGGCTGTCATGGTTAATCATGCTAAATAATGCTAATCAATGAACAACGATAATAATGAGTATTCAGTATTAGGCAAATGTCATATAGGGGCCAATGCATAGGGTCCATGAGTAACAGGAACATGGATCAAATATAAAACTTTTGACTACTGTAATACTGTACACATATAAGTGAATTTGTCTAAACACTTATGACACCTCAAATGGCGGGGGCTAGATAACATAATTGGTGTGATAGAGGACAATTTAAAAGATTTAGCTCGCAGGGGAGTTGTACGTTATGAAAAAAAGAGGGATCCCTGAACTTGAACTAGCCAACTTGAAAACCAGCCAGTCTCTCCCCGTGACATGTTGCTAGCTGTACTTCACCTTGAGTAAGATTAGAAAAAGAGGATCCCTGTTACCATGTCTCATTTCAACATACAGTATCTCCAGAGTCTGCTACTCTGTGTTACGTGTCTGATTTGAGTAAAGCAGATGGAATATTTGAACATACTTAAACGTTCTCCAGAATCCCCTCAACCCACGAAAAAATCTGACTGGTTGATGTTAATCTAACGCTCCAATCTGGGTGGGTATCAGTTTCTCCCTCTCAGCTACTTTACTCTCTCCAAGCATTCTTTTAAGGCCCTGAAGAAGGTTTCCCCACCTCTCTTTATTGTCAGCTGGGTAGTTACCCCGACCCCGTGCAAAGTTTGCACAAATGTTCAGCAGAGATTCTTCTGTCAGACCGAGGCTTCTGTGCTGTTCGAGCGTGCTTGCTGTGTCAAAAAATCGACTTTTTCCCTCATCGCGATTAAACGACATCTCAGAAGCTCACTTGACAAACCGCCTTGAAATGAAAAAGACTACCAGAAGAGAAAAAGATCTGGAATTTATTCAAAGAGAGAGTCTACAATCATTTCCATCCTAATAAAGAAGCTTTTTAAATGGAAATGGCCAGTAGAGAGATTGGTGGTGGGAAAGAGTACGCACTAAAACAGGAAATATTGAGCCTGGCTGTGTTGAGCGTGGTCCAGTTCTTTTAATGTGTTAATGGGTCTCAGGAGTAAAGGGATCAGGAGCCTTGGCCAGAGAGCTACTATAAAACACCTCATGCTTCTGACTCCCAGGTTACAACACTGCTCCTCTCATCAGAGTCTGGATATTAGACAATAGTTCGATATGTGTGTCAGGATGAGTCTTAGAGCCCAGCCTTCAGCTAGACGTCCATTGGACCACAAGGGACTCTAGAATGGTGATATCAGAGAAGTAGAAGGAAGAAGAAGAGATAATCATACCTGTTGAGCACGGTCTTAAATCACAGCTCCCTCTACTTCCATTTTATGGAGTGAACAATTTTAAAGGCAGTTATGGTGACCCTTGGACCCCTTTAAGGTCACCCACTCCACTCGTCCCTGCAGTGAGTTAGGTGTCTACAGCTGTTGAGCTCGCCATCATCAAAGGGCCTAATCGCTAAAGGCCAATTACCAGCCTCAAATGGCTCTTTGACACCAATCTCTTGCTCGACGCAGTGTTACACTTCCGGCTGTGCCCTGTACAGTGTGAGAGAAAAATATAAAAGAAAACGGATACATATTAAAGAAAGTGAAGAAGGGAAAAAAATGAAAGAAATCTTGATGATAGTTGCCCTAGATTTTTTTTTACAATTATCTCTGTTTGGGCATTAAATAAGCATAGTGGTACCATGTATAATCAAGTGTCCCCATTCGGGATGAAAGTCCTCATGTAGGGCAATTAACAAAGTGTGCGGCTGAATTAAAAATCAGGTCGTTCCTGGGGCCAGTTGATAATGAACTAAGACGAGGAGGGAGAGGAGGAGAGGAGGAGAGCAAAAGGAGGGCGATGAAAGACTAAAAGGGTGGGTTAAACCTGTTTTTTATGCTACGGTATGCAACCTGTACTCAAGGGTAGACCTAACATAGTAAAAAGTACTTCCGGCACACTCCAATTAGGATGATATGTTATGTTTTGTATGTATTTATTAATTTGTGGATGTCCATCATCCATTTCATGTATATGTGTTACAAATTGCATTTCAAACACTTCGTTACAAATTGTAATTTGTAACTATTTAAAAAATGTGCAAACGTATTGATATGTTAAGATTATGCAGAAATGTATGATACTGTATGTACGATTTTAATTTTTGGCTAATGTTAGCTAGGTGGCTAGTACTAGTGCTACCGTTAGCTGAGGGGCTAATGTTAGCTAGGCTAGAGGTAGGGTTAAGGTTAAGTTAGGCTTAAGGTTAGGGTTAGGAGTTAGGTTAAAAGATTAGGGTTAGGATTAGGGTATACGAAGTGTTCGCTAAACATGCTAAGTAGTTGCAAAGTAGCTAAAAAGTGGTAAGTATTGCAAAGTTACTAATTAGCTAAAATACTAATGTTGTCCGTGATGAGATTCTAACACGCAACCTTTGGTTGTAGATGCTCTTTATACTCAAACCGATCCACCCCGACAAACCACCCTACCTTTGACTTAAGTAACCTCTGTTTTATGTAACCATACCAAACGTAACAATCATACTATTTGAGTGTCTGGATTTATCTTTACTATTACGCTCTATTGAGACCAGCTATAACAGAGTGTCAATTCAGTCTCAGATACCTTGCTACGGTCCTTGTAAATACCTCTTGGTAAACCTTCTTGTAGAACCTCTTGGAAGATTCTTGTGTACCTTCTGGTGTAATTCTTCTTGGTGGTAACTTCTTTAAAAGTATTTCTTCTTGATAAGTAACCTTAGTTGGTAAGTATTCTTCTTGCGTTAAGTAACCTTCTTGGAAGTATTCTTTCTTGGTAGTACCTCTTGGTAAGTAACCTTCTTGGATAAGTAACCTCTTGGTAAGTAACCTTCTTGGAAGTAACCTTCTGGTTGTAGTATTCTTCTTGGTAAGTATTCCTTCTGGTAAGTAACCTTGATACGTATTTCTTTTTGGTAAGTATTCTTCTTGGTAAGTAACCTTCTTGGTAAGTATTCTTTCTTGGTAAGTATTCTTCTTGGTAAGTAACCTTCTTGGTAAGTATTCTTCTTGGTAAGTAACCTTCTTGGTAAGTATTCTTCTTGGTAAGTAACCTTTCTTGGTAAGTAACCTTCTCTGGTAAGTATTCTTCTTTGGTAAGTATTCTTCTTGGTCAGTATAAACTCTTGGTAAGTAACCTTCTTGATAAGTAAACCTCTTCCTTGGTAAGTATTCTTCTTGGTAAGTCAAATATTCTTCTTGGTCAGTTATACCTTCTTGTCAGTAACTTCTTGGTAAGTAACCTTCTTGTAAGTAACCTTCTTGATAAGTAACCTTCTTTGATAAGATTAACCTTCTTGTAAGACCTTTCTGGTAAGTAACCTTCTTGGTACAGTAACCTTCTTGGTTAAGTATGACCCTTCTTGTAAGTGACCTTCTTGGTAAGTAAAACCTGGTAAGTAACCTTCTTGGTAAGTAACCTTCTTAGGTAAGTGACCTTCTTGGTAAAGTAACCTTGTGTAAGTTGAAATGCATAAAATGGGTGAGTAATGGGTTGATAATGATCCTTATCTTTGTGTAACGGGATTATGTTAAAATCTCTTGTAGGAGGCCTGTTTGGGCATTTGTTTTGGCATTTTCAACCACTTTAAAACCAGCAGCCAACAAATATTGTCACAAAATACCTCATATTAACATACAAAAATACAGTATATTTTAAGATCCAGCAGGCTAACATCTACATCTCAACCACCATAAGATTGATCATGGATTTGACCAAATCTCCCTCATCTCATTCCCTTGTGCATACATACGCTACATAACTACCTGCATACAGTACTCTCTCCTCTCTCCCTTCCCTGTCCCGGGGCCTAATTTAGCTGTAGAAGGCTCTCCCGTTGCCTGGGAGAATTCCACTTTATGCAAGCCAGGTAAAATAAGGAGCACGGGCAGCGCTCTYCATCCAAGGCCCTCTCCATCATGGAGGACGGGGCAAAGTCACGGGTGACACCCCTGATCAGGTGTTCATGGGTAATGGGCGTCCTAAAATAATCACTGCTTTGAATAATTCCCCCTCGCTCTCTCCTCGGTGGCGGAGATTCTTGCTGCTGCGACTCGTTTCAGCGCSGGCAGCCCATAAATTCTTGCCGTAAATGTAAATCAGTGGTCCGGGAGCCGAGMGGAGCGGCGGCCTGGCTGACAGATGGGGCATGTTGCAGAGGGTCCTGGGAGATCTCTCCTCCTCACCTTTGCCTTCAGTCGGAATGGATGGAACGAGAAAACGGAGGAGAGGAGGGTTGGCYAGCTAGCGAAACCRAGAGAGGGGAAAGAGCGGAATGAGATGGGGACACGTCATCTCAACGCTGGTAGCCAGACATAATGATTGGGAGACATTTTAACTAGACTGACACTCAGGGTCTCAGAGCTGTGGAAGTGGAGGACGYTGTGTGGTTGCAGTAACGTTGTSAGATTGTTGTTGCCTTTGTGGAGGAAAATGAGCCCAGGTGGAGAGAGAGAGAGAGAGACGGAGGATGGAACTGTCAGGTCCATGGAGGATTGGAGATCTATGGGGGTGGAGGGAGGGAGAGATGGATGGAGGGAAAGAGAAAGGGAATGAGGAGGAGAGGAGAGGAGGAGGGAGGGCATTTCCATGGTCCCTTTGGCTGGCTCGGGAACCCATCTCTCATTAGAAGAGAGTGCTGAGGAGACACTTGGAAGTGACATTCACCCTCCTCCCTCCCACTCCCTCCACTTTACAGATGCTATGCATGACGAACACTGTCACTCCGTCTAAGCAGGGTCACCCCTCTCCTTCTCTGCCTGGGGGAGAATATCAATGCAATAGGGCCTTTCTGCCAGACATGCATATAACACCTACAACCTTCAATGAAACCCCATCAATTACTAGTGCAGTCTTGATGGGAAGTAAATAAGCAAAGGACAACAGATGTAAGAAGAAGCGAGGGATGAGAGAAGGAAATGAAAGAAATGAAACCTCTTATTAGAGAGCATGGGAAAAGAAAGGGGGAGGGGCTTGATATGCAAAGAAGATGAAACATCCATATCATGCGAGGAGGGGGGTCTCTTGATGTAGGGATGAGAAAAGGAGGGAAAATGAAGAAAAGGAGGAGAGGGGAATCAAAGGAGGTAGCCTGCTGAGAGGTCAAAGGTGAGGAGGAGGCGGTAGCGCCCACAGTGTCGTTTGGCATGTCGATTCTCGCCCCTGGATCTCTCGTTCCTCCACCTCGAGCCCCGGGGCCCCTGACTTACCCATTCATTTCCATCTCTTCTTTAATCTTCAGGGGCCTCACTGGGGGCCCTAACAAGCCACACAGACCTCAGTGGCATCCAGGAACAATACATGACTGACTATACACCAGCCTGCATATTCCTGGATGATTAAACTCAAMGTGTTGTCTCCTCTCCAGACTGTGTAGCATAATCAAGCTATTATTGGCTGATATGACAGGATTACTAACTCTCATTAGAATATGTCAGAAATAGTGACATTCAACCATTGTAGTTACGTGTCACCTATGCTRTCATATTAGTTATATATCAGCTATACTATGTCTGGTTTTATAGAAGGTAAAATAGACTCTTCAATCTATAAGAGCCCATCTGCTTTATTGACAGCGTTTTGACCATAGAGATCCTATTACATTATTCTAATTCCTAATTCTATGGTTTTGACCCTGGTTACTGCTAGGCCTTTCTGGTGGTAATGGTATACTGTTATAATTACCTGATAACATGCATTATGTTTTTAGATGTTGAGAAATGTACTTTTCTGATGACAGATATATGTTTGTTGGTTGTTTCAAAATAAATCTCCTTGTTTGTCGGGGAGACTTCCTGGACCTTTGGCTTGTTCTGTTTAGGATAGAGTTCAGTGGTCATGGGCACAGTTTGCCTGGGATACCGCCATTTGATGGGTGAACCCTGCCTTCAAACCAATAGAGGTTCCAGTATACAAAGCCAACACAGTCCAGAAATTAAATGACCCAAAAGGGGCCCCTTGTGCCGCCATACTCCTAAACTGAGATGAGACTTTCCTAAGTGCTTGTAATTATGTTCACACAGATATGCTGAAGCAACCGATGCGCCTTGAGATTCAAAACATCCTCGCTTTGAAGGGTGTTATAAACGGAACATGTGCGCTTCCTATCGTAAATCACCTCAAACCGACAAAAATGGAAACGGACGCGTCTCGAGACCTTCTGAAGTCATTTTTTTTGTCGATTCCCATTCATTTAACTAACTATCTGTTTGTCACTTGTCCTATTTGGACGCCAGGCTAAAGAGCTGAACACAGTTGGGGCAGAGGTAGTGATGAGTTATGGGTGGATGGAGGAGGAATAAAGGACGGTCCACCATGACTAAACGTGGACACTGTAATACCAGAGATCAGCCATCATGAATTAATCACATGTCTTTTTACAGTATAGACAGAGAACTGTGCCATGTAATTAGCTCTGTAGCTAAATGCCCAGCTGTAGTAGGCCTAAAAACATTCATTGAATCACCCTTTTTACTGCCACATATAGTTTCGCTGCTCACAAAATAGATTGCCGTTGCTTTTCTTAAGGCAAGAAACAAGAACCAACTTCACTATACAGGTGTCTTAAGAAAGACGTTTTGAAAGAAATAATTTCCTGACTAGACAGAAAACAGAGGTTATAGTCCCCAAAATCACCCTAACCACTAGCCACACTTCAGTCTATCAATCCAGTCTACAGATCAATATAAAAGTGTTAAAAATCGGACCAAAACTGATCAAATTAGGCTGAGATGCTTCCTTTTTGCAAATATTCATAACTTCCTGCCATATTTTTCTTCATATATATAGTCTATATGAGCACTGATTTACCTCATGTCGGAATACATAGCCCACCAAACCCGAATGATTTCCTTCCGTCTTTGTTTCCATATGGTGCTCTTCTTATAACAGGAAGGAGGGAGAGGAAGAATAGCTAGTCATCACTTGTACCTCCTCATTGAATGAGGAGGACGGGCAAATAAACCTGGCTGAACTAGGACTGCCTGTGGATAGTAGTGTCAAAAAGTGTGGTGTGCGTGTGTGGTGTGTCGTGTCTCTGCTGTCTGTCTGAGTCGCTTGTGTGTGCTGGTAAGTGTGTGGTGATGTGTGTGTGTGTTGTGTGTGTGTGTGTGTGTGTGTGTTTGTGTGTGTGTGGGTTGTGTTGTGTGTGTGGTGTGTGTGTGTGTGTGTGTGTGTGTGTGGTGTGTGTGTGTGTGTGTGGTGTGTGGTGTGTGATGTGTGTGGATGTGTGGGTGTGTGCTGTGTGTGTGTGTGTGTGTGTGCGCGCGCATGCCACATGGCGTGTGTGGAAGAGAGCAAGAGGGTAATTATCAACTTAGGAAAAAGGCATTCAGATCCCAGCCACAAAAGAGAGCAGAGAGAGAGAGAGACAGAAGACAGAAGAGACGAGAGAGAAGAGCAGACGAGAAAGAGGAAGAGAGAAGAGAGAAGAGAGAGAGAGAGAGAGAGAGAGAGAGAGAGAGAAGAGAGCAGAGAGTCTCTCGTGTTCTCTCTGGGGCGCTCTGTCTCTCTCTGTGGTCTCTAAATTCTGTTCTCGCTCTGTACTCTCTCGATGTTCTCTCTCTCTGTCTTCTCTCTCTGGCTCTCTCTCTGTCCTCTCTCTCTCTCTCTGTCTCTCCTCTGTCTCCTCTCGTTCTCTCTCTCTCTCTGTCTCCTCTCTCTGTCTCTCTCTCTGTCTCTCTCTCTCTCTCTCTCTCTCTCTCTCTCTCTCATCTCTCTCTCTCTCTCTCTCTCTCTCCTCTCTCTCCTCTTCGCTCAGTCTCTCTCTCGTCTCTCAGTCTCTCTCAGTCTCTGAGAGAGAGAGACTGAGACTCATGCAAAATGGATGTAGTCTGGTAAACAGGGCGTTAAAAACAGCCCCATGTTCTTTCAACTCTGTGAATGCAAAGGACACATTTAGGAGCCTTTAGCCCCACACTGGAGCCACCGCTTTGGGCTAAGAGTTGAGGAGATCAGGGCAACGAAGATGGAGGAGGAGTGGAGGTGGGAGGAGGTTCACAATTCAAAGCCTCCCATTTGATTTGAATAGCCTAGGTTAGCGGTAGACGAAAGATAGAGAGAGAGAGGGCGGGAGAGCCAGTGTTAGGAGAGTTTTTCGTTATAGGGGCCACAAAGAAAGCTCCTAGAAAGCTCCCAGTCTATTAGTGGACCCTGACCTTTGATTGAGCGGGCCGAGGGCCCACTACCCCAGGTTCCCGGCGGCTGGAGGTCACCGTGTCACAGATTGGTCCAGACTGGAGAGGCTCTGGAAGGTGTGGTAGGGATATTTAAAGATGGGAACGTCTTGGCTGGTGGGGGGAACATTGTAAAGAGGACCACCTGGCAGGGTCATGGCTGGATGCAACAGAGGAGGGAGAGGGCGAAGGACATGAGGGTTGGAACACGGTAGTCCCATTGAAAAAGGAGCCGACAAATGTCAATGTCTAGCTATTCGTCCATCCCTCTACTCAATACTTAAGGTTAAGAATGATGCCTGCTCAATTGCTTTAGGAGATGGAAGTTACAACAGGTCAGGGAAATAGTGTGTGTGGTGAGTGGTTCTAAGAAATACATGTAAAGAAGCTGTAACAAGACGAAGAGTGAGATCAGAGGTCCAGTCCATCAATCATCCAAACCAACATTCCCCCTTCCAGTCCATCAATCGTTGCCCTCATTCTCAACCAATCAAGCAACAGTCTCTACGAGGACTAAACTGACTACAGTGACTGAGCCATATTGGCACCATACATAGTCCCCCCCCTGTTGAACGGGTAAATTACATCCCAAATACATTCCCCTAACTAGTGCACTTCTTTTGACAAGGGAACCACATAGGCCCTGGTCAAAACAAGTGCCACCATGTAGGGAAACAGGGTGTTATTTGGGATGCCTTGCCAGGGTTGGAGTCAGTGCAGGCTAAAGCGAAGCAGCTAATGCTTATTGATATATGTGACAGTGCAAATGGAGGGGCAGTCAGCTCTGTTTGTTGGCACCCAAAAAGCGTTGCCAGCGTGTGGAGCACCGCGGGCGACTGCATCGCCAGCCAACCCGATGCTGGCCACAACACACACACACACACTCTGGACTGAGCCTGGAAATGGAAATCCCCAGTGTTTGTGGGGGGAAAAGGGTTGTGGAGTATGTGCCGTGATGTGTAACAGTACAGAATGCCTGTGTGGTAAGTGTATGTAGCATGACCGTATATATCGTTAAAATGTCTGTTTGTGGCCAGGATGTGCGTCTTAAATGTGTCACTGTGTGTGGACAGGTTGTAGCTGCGCATACTTTGTCTTTGGTGCGTCATGTACTGGCACTGCCTGTGTGTTATGCCAGGCCAATGCGGGCATTGGCCGATCAGGGTTGCTCATTATGTTGTGGTGTCAGCCCTCAGCCCTCTCGCTCCCCCGGTGGGCCGCCACATGGCCAGGCGTGTAACGGCGAGGCCGGAGTAAGAGGACACAACGTGGAACTTGGCACGAAACCACCGGCATATGCTGCCTTTTTGTTTCCCCTAACTTAACCGCTTCCATGCCAAGTTGCATGGACTGTGCATTTGCATAATATTATTGCTGGTGTTCCTGCATTATGCACTGGGATGTTACAGTACCAGCTCAAAAAGTTTTGGACAACCTACTCATTCAAGTTGTTTCTTCTTTCATAGTTATATTTAGATACATGTAGAATGAATAGTGGAAGACATCAAAAACTATGAAATAACCACCAAAAAAGTGTAAAAACAAATCAAAATATATTTTATATTTGAGATCTTCAAGTAGCCACCCTTTGCCTTGATAACAGCCTTTGCACAATCTTGGCATTCTCTCAACCAGCTTTGGCGTTCCAACCCGCTGGAGGTGGGTGAACGGATTGATCTCCGCATGTGGGGTTCCCACCTTGAAGCATGGGGGAGGAGGAGGTGTGAGGGCCGTGTTGGGCGGGTGCTTTGCTGGTGGACACTGTCAGTGATTGATTTTTAATTCAAGCACACGTTAACCAGCATGGCCTACCACAGCATTCTGCAGCGATACTCCATCCCATCTGGTTAGCACTTAGTGGGCACCATCATTTGTTTTTCAACAGGACCCAATGACTCCAAAACCACACCTCCAGCTGGTAAGGGCTATTTGACCAAGGAGAGTGATGGCAGTGGTGCATCAATGAACCTGGCCTCCACAATCACCCGACCCAACCCATTTGAGATGGTTTGGGATGAGTTGGACCCGCCAGGAGTGAAGGAAAAGCACCAAACAAGTGCTCACCATACGTCGGGAAACTCCTTCAAGACTGTTGAAAAAGCATTCCTTTCCTGAAGCTGGTTGAGAGAAAACGGTTCATCAAGGCAAAGGGTGGCTACTTTGAAGAATCTAAAATATAATTTTAAGGTTTAAACACTTTTTTGTTACTACATGATTCCATATGTTATATTCATAGTTTTCATGTCTTCCACTATTATTCTACAACTGTAGAAAATAAAGAAAAATCCCATAACTAGTAGTGTTGGTCCAAATGCTTCGAGAGCCTCAAAGGATAATCAGTAGAACATGTGTATAATGACAAAAAGGACACTGCCATTTTGCCACCTTCATACATCAGTCACAATATACACCTTTTTATCTTCACTTTTTGAGAATACGGTCTCCTCTTCCTCTTACCCAGGCCCTGCCGTGCCCCTGGCTGCATGACACCTCTCTCCCTTACGGCTGCTTCCTCTCTCACACCCACTAGTGAACAGCAGACATGGGACAATTCAGTGAGCCAGACAGGAACAGAGGACACTTTCCTGGGTTACTGGATAAGCTATTGACGTTACTTTTGAGGGGACAACATTACTGTGAGTTTCTTCCAGCAATCACATCTGACTAGGACTACAATCTAAAACTAGCGACTACATTTAACTAGCACTACATTTAACTAGGGACTACATCTAACTAGGAACTACATGTATCTAGGCTACATCTAAACTAGACTACATTAACTTAGACTACGTTGAACTAGCGACTACATTAACTAGGAACTACCATTTATCTAGGCTACTGAACTACTACATTTAACTAGGACTAACATTATACTAGGTACATTGACTAGACTACATTTAACTAGCGACTACTGTTTAAATAGGGAACAATTAAGACGATTTAAACATAGACTACATTTATTCTAGGAACTACATTTACTTAGGACTAATTTAACTAGGACTACATTTAACTAGGACTACATTTAACTAGGACTACATTTAACGCTTATAGGACTACGTTTTAACTAGGACTACATTTATCTAGGACTACATGACTGGTTTAAAATTTGAAATATGTTAACTAGCTTGTGTATTGTCGAGCCAGGTTAATGCGTGGTCCCTAATAGGCCAAATGTTATTGTAACTTTTTTTAAACGGTGAGTTAAACCCTAGAGATGCACCGGTGCGTCAATCTAAGTTACGTAACAGAAAAAACCCCCCATGAGAATCCGTCAGTCTAAGCTAGGATACGTATTTGTTTGCATTGAATGTGTCTCAGTCCACCCCATCCGCAGTTGTCGCACTTCCACATCTTGGTGATGAAACGTGGCGGAGACGCTAAAAGAGTTCAAGTGCATTAATTGCGACGCTAGCAAGCTGTGCTTTTTCAATGATGCCCACATTGCACAGCGCACCATTATATGAAGAGGGGCACATCACAGCATTGAGAGATCCTGCTCGTTTATCTTGTTTTGATTCATGCAATGCAATTGCAATGGTCATGCGTCACTAAGACAAACTTTCATTTTTCTACAAACAAGAAATTCATTTGGAACTTTGTGTTTGATACGGTGACTTGTTGCTCGCTGGAGTCAAGGCTATGAAAAGAGGTAGAAGTTGTTGTGTCGGAAAGCTACTTCTTCAGTGAGGGGAGGGAGACGGCCACCAAACCAGAGGGGCGCATTTCCATTCCACAGAGATAGATGTTATCTGAAACGGAATGAGGCTGGCCTGACTGAGAGGCAATTTGCCGGCTTGGCTGAGGCTGCTGAGAACCACACTGAATTGTGGAGAAGGAGGAGGGGGAGGGAGGGGAAACAGACGAGGCTGTCCACACCTCGAATGAGGAAGGAGGCCACAGTGATCCAAATGACTTTTCTTGACTTTATAGAAATGATGGTGCGGGTGACGAATCGACCTGTTCTGAATATTGAGCCGGGGGCGGGGGGGGGGTCATTCCCCGTGCCAATATTACCTAACAGTATGCATACAACCTAGAAGAATGAGGACGTCATTTGAACAGTTTTTTCTAACTTCTGCCTGCTGGGGTGCTAAGAACCGTACCCAGGCTCCATTTTATACGTGGACAGCTTAAGGATACAGTAGGTAGTTCAGCTCCAATCCTCTGCCTAGGGTCATCTGATTGTCTGTTGCCTAGATATGTACACTAACCTCTGCTGTGTCCTCTTCTCAGCAGTAGCTGTTCTGATCAACACACGACACACACACACACACACACACACACACCCACACACAACACCACACACACACCACACACACACAACACACACACACACACACACACACACACACACACACCACACACACACACACACACACACACACACACACACACAACACACACACACACACACACACACACACTCATGAAACACACACAGCACACGCAACAATACATAACATGACACACACATAGCTCTCCACGTTTCTCTCCTCTCCCTTGCTCACACACACCACACACACACACACCACAACACAAAACACACACACACAACACACACCACACACACACACACACCACACACACACACACACACACACACACACACACACACACACACACACCACAACAACACACACACACACCACACACACACAACACAACACACCCCACACACCAACCAACACACACAGTCTCCAGGCCTGGCCAGAGAGCAGCAGCAGTGAGGTCATTAGCAGGGCAGCCTGTACCACCACACATCTCTGTTATTTCATCCAGTTCATTCAGATCACGAGGGAGGGAGGGGCTGCACAGCTCCTCTCAACCCCGACAACCGCAGCCCTCTGCTCCGCCTAGTGTCCATGCCCAAACCCCCAGACCAGACCTCGCAGGAACCTACTCCCTGTGCTCTCTGGTTGGCCCCACAGTTTTAAAGGAAACACAAAGTAAGGACAGACAGCCAGACAGAGCCACGGCACAAGAGAGGCACGGCAGCATTGATCTCATCAAAACATGGGCTCTGGGAATGGAGGATTGAGAGGGAAGGGAGAGTAAACACAGGAAGGGAAAGGTTAACGGGAACGTAATTCCCTGTGGTTATGACGGCTGTGTGTTGTAGAGAGAAGTGTATGCTCTGCCAGTCTATTTTGGTATAAGGTGTGACACACACAGCAGTGCGTGCATCCGATGCCAAGGAACAAGGCTTCCTCCAAAAAAAACCCAAGAAAAAAAAACTAAACAATTTATCTTTTCGTCTCTCTGTGTGTCAACATTTCCTTCAATCACTAGAGGCTGAATGTATCTCACCGGAGGAGAGCATTGGCCCTCTGTCTCTGTATGTGTAGCCATCTATGCTTGCTGATCAAAAAAGAGTATGACATTGTTGCCGTCCGTAGCATTGAAATGAAGGGAAGCCAGCGAGCATTTGGCTCTCCTTGATATTTTATTTAAATAAAATAATGAGCCAGGCATTGAGCTAAAACTGAGTGAGCTCAGCTGTGAATGATCCTGGGCTACAAAAAAAAAGTGTCAAGGGAAGCCAGTTTGGATTTGGATTCACACCAATCACATCACGTAGAAGCCAAACATCATTGACAGAAAACTTGAAATGTTACACATCGTTGTGTCGTTGTCCTCGGTGCTCATGGGTAGCTAAAATCTGCCCTTTCCTAAATTAGTCATGGATAGAGATAGGGATTTGGACTTGTGGTTTTACTTAATTCTCCTTACTGGCCATGATATATAAACAGTGATTCTGATCCAACCATACATTTATACATGTGCCCCTGCCTGAGAGGATGGAAAGTTCAACAAGTAGCTAGATGTAGGCTATTGTTAATTAGCTGGCCTGGCTTATCGTTGCCCATGAAAGGAAAGTTAGGCGAGCGAGCAAGCATTTTAGGCTACAAGTAGGTAGCCTAGGAACAACAAAAACTTGTATGACAGAGTCATAGACCGTTAGGCAACATGAAAGAGGAGGATGCATGGGTGTTCTCTACAAGTAGGGTGAATCAAACATGTTTTTCTACTTACACACATACACACAGCAACACAAGCCACACACGCAGACACACACCACACACACACACACCAACACACACACCACACACCACACACACACAACCACACACACACACACACACACACACACACACACACACACACACACACACACACACACACAACCACACACAACAACAGTGTTCTAAATAAAATGTGCGGGAAACCACGGAACTTTCTTGAGCATGCAAGTAGGGTCATGTAACTGTTGTTACATGCAGTATGTTTTGTGGACTTTCACCGACAGATGTCGCTCTCCGTTTTTTAATGAAACAAAACGTGTGTGTTGAATGTAATTCTGCCACTGTTTTCTTCTTTATTGTCCTCGGCTTTTAGCCTATATATCACCGGTGTCAAGGCATATGAACTAAAACAGGTATCAGAGCAAACAACACAATTTATCACAACACATAGGTTGTAATATGGCATTATTTCCCTGTCTTGAGTTCCCCGGTGATGTTACCCACACACCACTACTGCCACACAGACACATGATAATTATCCTGCTACACTATGCAGTCCAATACATTCAGCTTGACATAAAGCTTTGTAATATAACAAAATGTGTCATGGCAGTGACAGAACATACTGCACATTACATTTCATAGGATTACATTTCATTACATTACAATACATATCCTTACATTTCATTACATTACAATACATATCCTTACATTTTATTACATTACAATACATATCACTACATTATATTACATTACAATACATATCCTTACATTTTATAACAGTACAACACATGACATTACATTTCATTACATTACAAAGCATATCATTACATTTTATTACATTACAATACATGACGTTACATTTCATTACATTACAATACATATCAATACATTACATTATAATACATTACATTATATTTGTATAAACATGTAGTAACAGAGRAGATGTTGTGATAGCATGTTAATATATCAGCATCCAGGTTTCTACTTCGTCCTGCTGATATGAAGAYCTTGAGACTATAAGGTTCTCTCTCCAATGAGATGATTCTGAGATAGTGTCAGCACTACAACTGGTTTCTCCTCTGGTATGTGTCACCAGGCTGATTGTTCTAATTGATGTAGACACACACACACACACACACACACTGCGTGATCTTCCAGACGATCACACACACACACACAAACACACACACACAGTGCGGTCGTCCAGCCGATCCTCAGGAGTGAGAAGATGAGCCCACCGTTAGGGGCGTCTCACATGCAATTCAGATGAGCCCCACTAATCCAGCATGAAATTCAATTTATACTTGGACTGCGCCTCCTACCCCTGCTTTGATACACAGCCAGCTACGACAAGAGGAAGGATAGTGGTGGCTAGAGTGAGAGTGTCTGTGTGTGAGTTAGSGTTTGCAAACACGCAAACACACACACACTCTCTGAAACATACGTTCTCATCCACAAAKATGTACTCAAAAGGTTTGAATTCTGTTCAGTAACAGCAGCAGCGGCCCAAAATGTCTACAAATCCTTAGACTTAATATTTATTTTTCTTCCAATAGATTTGAAAATGGAGCCACGCCATCAAATCCCTGAGAATACCTTCAGAGGAATAGAATGGCAATGGGTCATCCCCTTAACAATAAAAAATGGCTCCCTGCACATTGAATCTACACTTTCATGGTTGCCAAGGCGTTACTTTGCAAGATAAAATTGCTGCATTAAAAAAAAGCGGGCGAAAGGGTGAAAAATGACCTGTCAGTCACTGGGCCTCTCCTTACAATACTGCTCCGTGAGGCCCCCTCCTCTCCCTRCGCTCTCCCTCGCTCCTTGTGTTCAGGCAGAGCACTGGGCCCCTTCTCTCCCAGACAGCTAGGGTCAAAGGTCAGTATGGACCTCTGGACATATCCTATGATAGTACCTCGGGCTATGTCATGTGAGGGGGTGTGATTCCTCAAGCCCTGTGAGAGAAAGAGAGAGAGAGAGAGAGCGAGAGAGAGAGAAAGAGAGAGAGAGGAGAGAGGAGGAGAAAGAGAAAGATATGGAAGAAAGAAAGAGAGAGAGAGAGAAAGAGAGAGAGAGAAAGAGAGCCAGAGAGTGAGAAAGTTCAGAGAGAGGGATAAAGCGAGAGAGCGAGAGAGAGAGAGAAAGAGAGAAAGAGAGAAAGAGAGCCAGAGTGAGAAAGCTCAGAGAGAGGGAGGAAGAAGGAAGAGTTTGTTTGGTGAGCGGAGGACTGCGAGGCACAGATCATGAGATCAGCTAGCAGGTCATCTGCTTTGAAATCCATTTACACYATTCATGCCCTGGGTTGTCAAGACCCCCTCCCACTGCCCCGTCCCTCTATTTCTCGGTCCCTCTTCAGCCTCCTCGCCTAACGTCCCTCTAACCTCCAATCCCTCCCCAACACCACCCCTCGCCTGCTTTTCATAATTAAAGGGGGCATTTGGACAGAGAGGCTAAAAGAAAAGAAAATGGAGCGTATTTGGAGGGAAGGAAGAGTTTTGACGGGCTACCGCTAACAGTATACCATTGTGTAGGGGTGGGTGAGTCAGTGACCTCATAGTGAACCTGTTCAGATAACCTATACGGACTCTGAGCTATGGATAATGTTCCGTGCCGGTATTAAATATAGAATGTATTGACTCACTCAGCTTCCACTTGAAACATTTCTGTGGGTTTGACCTCGTAAATATTGCATAGGCGACAATTTCAGGGCTTCAAATAGGACCAAGTATCAAGGTCCACATAAGGAAAATGGCACATCGAGTATTCCTCTATGCATCCCTCTGACACGCAGATACCGCCCGATTGATAGCTTTGCGAAGGTGAAGTTGACGGTCTATATAGGGATGGGTGTTTCGGTGGACGGTGCATGGCAGATAGAAGATTCGGCCTATCGTGTGTTTAATTATAAGTCGTTGATCGCGTGAAAAGTGGGAGCGAAGTCGATACCAGCGCGATTTGTATCGTAGGCCGCATGAATGTTCACTTCTCAGGCTCAGGCGTCCGGCCCTGTGTCGTACGTGACGTGTGGGAAGAAAATCAAGGTGGATTCACACATGAAGAACACATCACGTGCACACGCGCATAAGTGGGATAGGAGGATGCAAGCGAGTGCTCCTAAAGACAGAGGATCGAGCTCGCTTGTGTCGTTCCTCCAGATCAAGTATCCACATGCGGTGCGAGATGTAGAGAGGCTGGCATAGGGAGATTACCCAACTTAGCTAACTAATATGCTATTAAGACAATACACCCTCGCACGCAGGGGCACAAATGTTGTCTATGAGCTTGCCATCACGAAACGGAGTATTCAGGCCACACTTGAACTATGCTATAAAATATCGAAGAGGATCCGTGTGTTAGCATGATGCTCGCTTCTTGGCCCCTTACTGCTACGATTGGGATTATATGCATTATTATAGGGAGGTGTGAGACTAGGGGGGGATAAAGAGTTATTGTGGTATTGGTTAATAGACACACGCATGCAAATTCTCTCGTTGGATGATGTGCGATGTGACAGGCCGACGGTGTGAAGAGTTATTTTCGATAGTTATTTGCCTTATTATAAGTTGATGCATTCTTCTGGGCTGTCGTTATGAAATTATGGGGTAGTGGAGGTTATTGTTTGACATGGAATCTGTAGTAATGGATAACGTACAATGAGTGTTGACAGTGTGTGCTGTGTGTGTGTGTGGTGTGTGTCGTGCGTGCGCGTACAGTGCGTGCCGTGCGTGCGGCGTACATACGTGTGTGCGTGTGTGTGTTGTGCATGTGTTGTGTCAACTGTGGTGTGTCCTATAGTGTGTCGTGTGTCAGTTTATGGTGTAGATCCCAGATCTGTGGGGTGTGTCTATGTGTGCCATGGTGTTAAGGTGTGTGTGTGTGTGTCGTGGAGACGTCCTTGTTTTCGATGTGTATTGTGAGTCCACAACTCAAGTTGTAATGGAACAAGGTTCATAGGTTTAGGCATTATTCTCGTGGGCATTTTTCAAGGTTTGAGTTTAACATTTTGGGATACGGTTAGGAAACAACACG
This sequence comes from Salvelinus sp. IW2-2015, assembly GCF_002910315.2. Classification (NCBI taxonomy): domain Eukaryota; kingdom Metazoa; phylum Chordata; class Actinopteri; order Salmoniformes; family Salmonidae; genus Salvelinus; species Salvelinus sp. IW2-2015. The sequence continues at coordinate 5,507 of NW_019947017.1, read as the reverse complement.
TCAAAACTGTCTATCTTTCTATGCAACTATTGATATTGCCCACTCGTTGATACCGCGCAGATGCTTAAGCCCCATTCCGCATCTCCCAACGTCCTTGCACAGCCGTAAACCTGACTTGTGCACTGGTGCTCGCTAGTGGCTGTTTCACATCATCTCCTCGAGTCTCAGCCTGGATGGGGCGTCGAATAACTGACTTAGTATACAGGGACTGGTGCCTAATAATGCTACGTTCCGGGACTGTCTGTTGTTTCTTGGTTGACTCGCTCCTGCTGATCACATCATTCTCCTGTTTGTGACTCTAGTCTGTATCACTGCTTTGTGACTCTGTCCGCTATCAAATCTCTCCTGTTGTATTAGTCTGTGACACCCTCCTTCTTGTGAACCTGTAGCTTCAATATGTGTGTTGAGGGAGTAACGCATGTTGTATCAATGCATGTCCATGTCAGTGTGTATGCAATGTGTGGTGTGTGTGATTTGTGTGTGTGTTGTTGTAGTTTCTTGTGTGTATATGTGCACATTGTCCTGTCTGGTACTGGTCTAAAGGCGGTGGCGTGGTGTGTGTGTGTTGTGGGTGTGTGTGTGTGGTTGTGTGTGTGTGTGGTGTGTGGTCGTGTGTGGTGTGTGTAGTGGTGTGTTGTGATGGTGTGTGTGTGCTGGTGTGTGTGTGGTGTGTGTGTGTGACCTGTAGTGTTGGTGTGTGTGGTGTTGTCTAGTCCTGTTCCTGGTCCACTGCCCCACGCCGAGTGTCTCTGCAAAGGCTAACATCTGTCTGCTCAGCACGACGATGCTGATGAAAGGTTAGGGAGGCGAGAGACGAGTGAGCAGCACTGAGGCAAGAACGGAGTTTTGGAGCAATGGGAGCGAGAGAGCGGCGTGAAATGGAGAGCGAAGTGATAGGAGAAAGTGTGAGAGGAGGGAAGAAGGAGAATTAAAATAGAAGAGGAGGATGTAGCTGAGAGGAAGAGGAAGAAACGAAGGACCATAGAAAGAGAGACTGACCAAGCATACCAGCAAACAAGTCACTTCAGTCTTTCCCAAAAACCCTGTTCTTGTTTTTTCTTCTTTCTCCAATAAGCCAGTGGGCGACGGTACCATGGAGTTTGATGATTGGTGTCACTGTTACTGTAGGCGATGATAGCACTAAGACGACTCTGTGCACAGTGGAGAGATAAGACACTTAAATCACAAGAGATAGCTGTTGTGTAGACTAGGGTTTTTGCTGCTTAGCTACAGCACAGTGAATACACAAACTCTCTCTCCTCCTCGTCTCGTTCTCCCCATCAATTAACACTAGCAGACATGGCTGTTTGCCATATCCGTCACACTGCATATAGCTAATGTGGGTCTCACCAACCAGTGTTAGTACTTGAGGGTGTAGTACTTACAGTGGATCTTGGCAAAAGTATTCACTCAATTATGGCATTTTTTCCTATTTTTGTTTGCCTTCACAACCTGGAATTAATAATTTGGGGGGGGTTGTATCAATTTGATTTACACAACTATGCCTACCACTTTGAAGACAAGAAATAAGACAAAAAAGTCAAAACTTGAGCGTGCATAATATTCACCACCCCAAAGTCATATGCTTTGTGCAGAGCATTTTGAAGCAATTACAGCTGCAAGTCTCGTTGGGTTATGTCTATAAGTTGGCACATCTAGCACTGGGATTTTTTGCCCATTCTTCAAGGCAAAATGCTCAGCTCCTTCAGAGTATGGACAGGTTTCCGCTGGTGTAAGCCAGTCTTAAGTCATACAAGATTCTCAATTGGATGAGAGTCTGGGCCTTGACTAGGCTATTACAAGACATAAATGTTTCTATTAATACCTGAGTGTTGCCTTTACCTGTGTGCTTAGGGTCATTGTCCTGCTGAAGGTGAACTCCGTCCCGTCTGGAAATTGGAAGCTGAAACAGTTTTCCCTCAAATCAATTTCCACCATATTTAGTGTCAGATGACTACTTATTCATTCAATCTGACAGTATCCAGTCTCTGCCGATGAAAAACATCCGCACAAGCAAATGATGCTGCACACCAAATGCTAACTGTGGGATGGTGTTCTTTGGGGTTGATGAGAGGTGCGCTGGGTTTGCGCAACATAGCGTTTCTTGATGGCAATAAAGCACATTTTAGTTCATTGACCAGAAGTACTTCCTATCCATATATTTACATTTAATTTAATCATTTAGCAGACGCATCTATCCAGAGCGACTACAAATTGGTGCTTCACCTTGATATCGTGAGACAAAACCCTTTACAATAGTGCATCTAAACTCTTTTAAGGGGGGGGGTTAGAAGGATTACTTTCCTATCTAGGTATTCCTTAAAGAGGTGGGGTTCAGTGTTCCGGAAGGCTGGTGATTGATCCGCTGACCTGAGCGTCGTGAGGGAGTTTGCTTCCACCATTGGGGTGCATGAGCAGCGAACAGATGTTGAACTGGCTGAGCGGGAACTGTTCTTCCCTCAGAGGTAGGAGGCGACGGCCAGAGGTGGATGAACGCAGTGCCCGTGTTGGGTGTAGGCTGACAAAGCCTGAGGTACGGACGGTGCCAGTTCCCCCACAGCCTCCGTAGCAAGCAGCATGGTCTTGTAGCGGATGCGAGCTTCAGACTGGAAGAGTGGACGAGAGCGGAGACCGGTGAGGTGAGAGAACTGGGAAAGTCTGAACACCAGCCCGGCTGCGGCGTTTCTGGATGAGTTGGTAGGGGTTAATGGCACAGGTAAAAAGGGAGCCACCAACAGCGAGTGCAGTAATCCAGACGGGAGATGAAAAAGTGCCTGGATAGGACCTGCGCCCTTCCTGCGTGAGGGCAGGGTCGTACTCTGCGATATGGGTAGAGCATGAACAGATTAGAATGCTCCTATGTTTTGGGGAGACTCCCACATGCCTTTGTGGGCGAACACCAAACATGTTTGGCTTTTTTTTTCTTTAAGCAACGGCTTTTTGTTTCTGGCACTCTCCATAAAAGACCAGCTTCTCTGTGGAGTGGTACGGCTAAAGTTGTTCCTATGGACAGATACTCCAATCTCCGCTGTGGGCAGCATTGCAGCTCTTCAGGGTTATTCTTGGACTCTTTTGTTACCTCCTTTGATTCATGCCCTCTTGCCCTGGTTCGTGAGTTTTGGTGGCAGCTTTCTCTGGCAGTGTCACAGATCCCTCCGGAACTGTCATAAACCCTGGTCCTATTCCCATTTGATTAGTATTGTATAAGTGTACCCTTTGTTCACCATTTTCCGGTCGATTTGTTGTTACGATGTCATTGGGGCGTGTGAGTACCTGTGCTGTGTGTTTTGGGCTTCGTGCCCTTGTGGATTGGGCAGATGATACGGGGTCGCTCGTCGATGTGTTAATCTTGTGCGTTGTGTTATGTTATTGAGGTACTGCCTCGCTCTTTTGTTTGTGTATCAACCCTGTGTTTTGTAAGTGTTTTGTTTGGTTCGTCCCGTGCCTTACACGGCACTGCCGTATTTGGGGTATTACATTAAAAAATACTATTACGCATTCCTGCGTCTGTTTCCCGACTTCATGCCAATGTTGACAGGCAGGTATTGTTGTGGTGCAGTTCTTGTATTTTCTTATAATGGATTTATGGTGCTCCGTGGGATTTTCAAAGTTTTGGATTTTTTTTTTATAACCACCCTGGTACTTGTCTCCAACAACTTTGTCCCTGGCTGTTTGGAGAGCTCCTGTGGTCTTCATGTGTGCCTGCTTGCTTGGTGGTGGCCCGTTGCTTAGTGGTTTTGCAGACGTCTGGGGCTTTCAGAAACAAGTGTATATATTACTGAGATCTGTGACAGATCATGTTGCCACGTAGATTGCACACAGGTGGACTTTATTTAACTAATTATTGGACTTCTGTATGTGTAATTGGTTGCAGAGGTTGGAGACTTCATAGCAAGGGCGCGTGAATACATAATCTTTTAAACTTTTTGATACAAGTTATGTTTTCATTTCACTTAAATTGGACTATTTTGTGTATGCCATTACAGTGAAATCCAAATAAAATCCATGTTAAATGTACAGGTTGTGGATGCAAACAAAATAGGAAAATGCCAAAGAGGGATGAATACTTTTGGGTATTTTACAGCTTGACTCTGATCTTTTTCACCCGCCTCCGACTTTAACCAAGAGCTGATTAAAATGCTTACATGGGTTATGTTTGAAAAACCTTTCATGGCGAGCAGCTGGGTAGGACTTTTATTCACGATATAGCGTGATAGATGCTCTTGATGACTGATGATAATCATGATGAAACATAGCTATGATATAGATAGTATGTGCAAGCTGACGCTAGAACTGATCACGACGTTTTGCTAATGGTCCCTCATCCGATTGTTTTTGGAGTTGAAATCAATAACCATTGCCAACGCACTGGAGGCAGGTGTTGAACTACTGGATGATACGGTGACAAAGTACCAGCATCGTTTCTTATTATTTGTTTTAAGCCTTCCCTACAATCACAGCCCTAACCTTAACCACTCAGAATGAATACAAAACGTTAACCTTTGAGGTATTTGCGGTTTGTAAACCCTGTAACCATGCGAATTAACCCTGTAACCATGCGGCAATGAGTAAAAATAACAGCTTGTTCATCGTATACGATCAAATTTCGAAGTGGAAACTAAGATGAGGAATCTTGTTGTATACTGTTTACAGTATGCCAATGCATCAAATAAAATAAAATAAACGTTATTTGGTCACGATACACTGTTAAGAATATGTTGACTGCGGGTGTAGCGAAATGCTATTGGTGCTTCTAGGTTCCTGCCAGACGTGCAGTAAGTATCTAACAAGTGATGCTAACACTCCACAACATACTGATTTTACACACAATGTAAGGGTGGAAGTAAGGAATTGCACAGTATAGAATATGATGGATGTGGATGGGCGAGCGGCATAGGGCCAAGATGCAATAGAATGTATAAAAAATTAACAAAAGGTTAAAGATTTAATACTTGTACATATGAGTGAGTAATGAAGTATGTAAACATTATTAAAGTGATTTGTAAAGTGACTAGTCTGATGTAGGCAGAGCCTCATCTGTTGTTAGTGATGGCTGTTTAGGCGTGTCTGATGTGCCTTACGGAGAGTAGAAGCTGGTTTTAGCTCTCGCTCGTCCCGCTTGTGGATGGGACCTGTACTGACTCGCACCCTTCGTGCGATGGGTAAGCGGGGTGTAAGCCGGGCCAGTGGGCTTGGGTGGTCTCTTTTGCGCCTTCGCTGTGACTTCGGTCTGCTGTGTAGGGGTGTCTGCATGGGCAGGTAGCTATCGGTGCCCCAGGCGTCCGAGACCGTGGCTTTGGTGCGACCTCACTACGCCGCTGGAGGAGCCTTGGCGGTGTGGAGGGTGGTGCAGTTCTGTGTGCCAGCCGGTGTGATACTGGAGTTCCAGGGGCTCGGATCGAGGATGCTGCCACGATTAGTGCCACTGTGAAGGTTTGTGAGGTGCATGCCATAGGTCGCACCGCACGCCAAAGTGTTTCTCCTGAGGGTTGAGAAGGGCGCTTTCG
>NW_019947016.1:24610-25647 GCF_002910315.2 Salvelinus sp. IW2-2015 | reverse complement strand
TGGTGGCTGTCCCAGCAGAGGTCATTGTCTACAGCTCTCCCTGCAGCACCACCTGCGGTCTGGGTTTGTTCCCCGAGGAGCTGGGAGGGTCAGCTCGATGAGGGGAAGAACTGCCGCGTCCGTAAGGTCCGCTCTCTGGTCTCAGTGTAGTCTTCAGGGGGGAGTCGTCTGTCTTGTATTACAAAAAAACTAAAACGAAAGTAATTGGGACCACACTGGAAATGTTTCGGATTTTAWTGCGCTATCCTGGTCACATTTCTTGAAATGCATGTACTGTGTGTCTTTAAATAAATAAATAAAAATACTGACAAATAAAATCCATCAACCAGTAAATCCCTTATCAATGATTTACCAAGTCTTGTTCGTGTAGTAGAGGTTAGAGAGTAGCCTCGACTAGAGGGGCTRGTTCGAATCCCAGGTCTGTTGCTGGAGAGGGGTTTTCATCAGTATGCACTGGCAATGGAGGCTCCTCAGAGGAGGAAGGGGAGGACCATCCTCCTCAGTGAATTTCATGAAAAAAATTAAAATAGTGAAACATTAAAAAAGTTATCCTTTTTAGATAAAACTGTACTAAATATATTCACGTGACCAAATAATTGATTAAAACACACTGTTTTGCAAAGAAGGTCTACAGTAKCCTCAACAGCACTCTGTAGGGTAGCACCATGGTGTAGCCGGAGGACAGCTAGCTTCCGTCCTCCTCTGGGTACATTGACTTCAATACAAAACCTAGGAGGCTCATGGTTCTCACCCCCATCCATAGACTATAGACTTACACAGTAATTATGACAACTTCCAGAGGACGTCCTCCAACCTATCAGAGCTCTTTCAGCATGAACTGACATGTTGTACACCCAATCAAAGGATCAGAGAATGAATCTAGTACTGAAAGCATAAGCTTCAGCTAGCTAGCACTGCAGTGTCAGCAGGGAATAAACAGGAAATCTAGAATCCTCCAACCAGGCTCTTCCAACCAGGCTCTTCCAACCAGAATCCTCCAACCAGGCTCTTCCAACCAGGCTCCTCCAACCAGGCTC
>NW_019947016.1:13768-24011 GCF_002910315.2 Salvelinus sp. IW2-2015 | reverse complement strand
TCCAACCAGGCTCTTCCAACCAGGCTCTTCCAACCAGGCTCTTCCAACCAGGCTCTTCCAACTAGGATTTCCATCTGATACTGGGAATTTCCCAACCACAATATCTGGAAAACCTGGGATCTGTAACCATCTTTTCTACAGCTAACAGTATAGTGTCCCATCTGTCATCTTAGTTATGAACACAGGTATGTACAGGAAATAGGCCCTGGCCTGTCTGTGTATGGACCTCTCAATGGTTCCCTTCTCCCTAACCGTGACAGAAACCTTTTCTCCGGTAATACTACGACCCCGCCAGCAGGGGGCCCTGTTGGTCCACATGTGTACTGTTGCTGATAAATACAAATACATGGCCTGTGGGCTACTACTGTGCAGAAACAGAACTGTTGCTTTTACTAATACTCTTTTTCGTGGAGACATGATGAAAAAAAATCGGCCAATACGAAAGTCACTCCACATGACACTTAAACGTGTGTGACAGCAGATTGGAAAACATGTTGAGAGACCATATTTACATAGATATATGTAAAGTATAATGTATGTAGGGTAGATGATAAAGATAAAGTTTTTCAGTTTATCTGACCCTTATGTCAGAAAGGAGGGAATGAATTGGTACCTTGAAAAGTATTTGTGACGGATTAACCTTTTGAGGATCTGGGGACCCATGCCAAATCTTTTCAGTCTGCTGAGGGGGAAAAGGTTTTGGGGTGCCCTCTTCACGACTGTCTTGGTATGTTTGGACCATGATAGTTCATTGTTGATGTGGACACCAAGGAACTTCAAACTCTCGACCCGCTCCCCATCAATGACAAATAGGGGCCTGTTCGGCCCACCTTTTCCTATAGTCCACGATCAGCTCCTTTTTTCTTGCTCACATTGAAGGAGAGGTTGTTGTCCTGGCACCACACTGCCAGTTCTCTAGAGGTTGTTGTCTTGGCACCACACTGCCAGTTCTCTAGAGGTTGTTGTCTTGGCACCACACTGCCAGTTCTCTAGAGGTTGTTGTCTTGGCACCACACTGCCAGTTCTCTGACCTCCTCCTTAAGAAGGACAGCAAGTTGTTTTCTGGAGAAGGTTAGAGTAGATTGTTCTTACTGTAAGAGGGTACGAGTACATTCCAATCAATGCTAAATAAATAAATACATGATCTTTTAAAAAGAACTGACGGTTAGACTCGACACTGGCTAATTAATCACAATTACCATGAATCTCAAAGGATTCCCCGTAGGCGTAGGCGTAGACAAACCGTATAGTTTAAGTCAGTCCCTTTTTTTACTCAAATTAAATTAAATTCCTCATCGAACACCACACTCTTGTCTACCTTTTGACATCTACAACTATGATATTCAATGTATTTTGAATATTTAGGCTACTGAAAATATCCCCATGGTGCTATTGTGATTATAGTGTATTTTATACCAATGACCTGCCACTGGCATTAAACAAAACATGTGTGTCCATGTATGCTGATGATTCAACCATATACGCATCAGCAACCACAGCTAATGAAGTCACTGAAACCCTTAACAAAGAGTTGCAGTCTGTTTTRGAAYGGGTGGCCRGTAATWAKCTGGTMCTGAACGTCTCTAAAACTAAGAGCATTGTATTTGGTACGTATCATGCCCTAWGTTCTAGACCTCAGCGKYATCTAATAATGGCGTTACCTTAGATCGTAAACCGTCACGGTCAAAACATATAGACTCAATGGTTGTAAAGATGGTGAGAGGTCTGTCCATAATAAAGAGATGCTCTGCTTTTTTGAAACCACACTGTAAAAAGCAAGTTCTGCAGGCTCTAGTTTTGTCCAATCTTGATTATTGTCCAGTTGTGGTCCAGTGCTGCAAGGAAAGACCTAGTTAAGCTGCAGCTGGCCCAGAACAGAGCGGCACGTCTTGCTCTTCATTGTAATCTGAGGGCTGATATTAATACTATGCTTCCAGTCTCTCTTGGATAAGAGTTGAGGAGAGACTCACTGCATCACTTCTTCCTTTTATAAGAAACATTAATGTGTTGAAAATCCCAAATTGTTTGCATAGTCAACTTACACACACCTCTGACACACACACTTACCCCACCAGACATGCCACCAGGGGTCTTTTCACAGTCCCCAAATCCAGAACAAATTCAAGAAAGCGTACAGTATTATATAGAGCCCTTATTGCATGGAATAAACAGCATTGCATCTCATATTGCTCAAATAAACAGCAAACCAACACCTCTCCCCTATTTGACCTGGATAGTTTGTGTGTATGCATTGATATGTAGGCTACGTGTGCCTTTATAAATGTATGTAGTWCTGTCCCTGAGCTGTTCTTGTCTATTRATGTTCTGTATAATGGCATGTTTCATGTTTGGTGTGGACCCCAGGAAGAGTAGCTGCTGCTTTTGCAACAAGGGGTGGCAGGTAGCCTAGCTGTTAGAGCGTTGGCCCTGTAACCGAAAGATCCAATCCCCGAGCTGACAATGTAAAAAATCTGTCGTTCTGCCCCTGAACAAGGCTGTTAACCCACTGTTCCCCGGTAGGCCCGGTAGGCCGTCATTGTAAATAAGAATGTGTTCTTAACTGACTTACCTAGTTATATAAAGTTTAAAAATATAGAATCAAATATGGGGATCCTAACAAAATACCAAATCCCTTTTAGACAACTTCCTGGTTTAATAGTTTGTATTGTTGCTTTTTAAATAGATTTTTTAAATTGTAGTTATTTTTTTTCTTGTGTGTGTGAACACCGTGCGTTCTCCTAAACACAACCCAACCAAGCCGTACTGCTTCTTGACACAATGCCCACTTAACCCGGAAGCCAGCCGCTTTTGCTTGTGCGCGATGGGACAAGGACATCCCTGCCGGCCAAACCCTCCCCTTACCCAGACGATGCTGGGCCAGTTGTGCGCTGCCCCATAACTGATGTAGTTCTGTCCTTGAGCTGTTCTTGTCTACTGATGTTCTGTATTATGTCATGTTTCATGTTTCGTGTGGACCCCAGGAAGAGTAGCTGCTGCTTTTGCAGCAGCTAATGGGGATCCTAATAAAATACCAAATACCAAAATAGGCTTTCAAAGATTTCAACAGCCATACTACCACAGCTATAAATGCAGCCATACTGTGTGCTGTTGAGATAATCACTTTTCCAGGATAGTGAGTCTGTCTGAGATAATCTCTTCCAGGATAGTGAGTCTCTGATATAATCTCTTCCAGGATAGTGAGTCTCTGATATAATCTCTTCCAGGATAGTGAGTCTGTCTGAGATAATCTCTTCCAGGATAGTGAGTCTGTCTGATATAATCTCTTCCAGGATAGTGAGTCTGTCTGATATAATCTCTTCCAGGATATTGAGTCTGTCTGAGATAATCTCTTCCAGGATAGTGAGTCTGTCTGAGATAATCTCTTCCAGGATAGTGAGTCTGTCTGATGATCAAAGGAAATGTGGATAACTGTCCAGACAATAGTGTCTCTCATTACATCGTCGCTCTTTCCGACTCTGGGGTCAAATTACCCTCCTATTAAATCATACGCGTCATCACGTAGTTTTCCTTTACCAGAGGAGCTTTAATTAATGAATGTCAATTACTTTCACAACTGTGTGCCAAAATAGCACAATATTCCCAATATGGTGCACTACTTTTGACCAGAGGCCCAGGTCAAAAGTAGTTCACTACTCTGGTTAAATGAAGTGCACGATATAGGGAATAGTGTGCTATTTGGAAAGCTACCACATAATCMATGCTYCAAGTCTCCAACCATTTYCCCCAAAATATCACCAACATGTYTCCTGCCCCACAGGAGGATCYAGTGTGCTTGATCAYATGTACACAAACATCCATAACACSTACAATGCCATCCCACGCCCGCAATGGGTGTGGCTGAAATACCCAAATCTAATCATTTGAAGGGGTGTACACACACATTTGTATATATAGTGTATGTTCAAAGATTCATCCACCCATGACTCATCCTCATCCATCAACATTAAGGAATATACATCTTTAAGTCACAGGCTTCATTAGGAAATGATGTTGTACCCACAATAACATTCCGGACATACCCCAACCAAAAACCTTGGATGAAAGGAGAAATCCGTACCATGTTGAGATCCCGTACTGCMGCATTCAATGTCAGCAGAACGAACCCTGATGACTCGGTGGCAGCGAACACTGTACAAGGCAAGSAGGTACGAGCTCCGCAAAACCATTAGCAAAAAGACAATACAAGATAATATAAGACTCAATCTTGAATTAATGTTTGACCACTCAGACTTGCGTTGCATGTTGCAAGGATTACAGACTATCAAAGACTACAAAGTGAAATCCAGCTATGTGGTGCCTACCAAAGCCTCATTCCCAGACGAGCTTAACACATTCTACGCTCGCTTCGAGGCAGACAATACCGAGCCGTCCAGGAAAACTCCTGCTACCCTGGACAGCCAGGTGCTTTCACTTTCCAAGGCTGACGTAAGGAAAACTCTCAAAAGAGTGAATACTCAAATAAGCAGCCGGCCCAGATGGCGTCCTCAGAGGAGGGAACATGGCCAGATCCACATCAATGGGATCAGCAGTAGAGAAAGTCAAACATTTTACGTTTCTCTGCGTCCACATCACTAAGGACTTGTCATGGACCRACACCAMCACTCTKGTCAAGAGGGCGTAACAGCACCTCTACTGCCTCAGGTCCTCTCCAATTACTACCGCTGCACCATCGAGAGAATCCTGACCGGTTGCATCAAGGCCCTGGTACGCAAATTGCTCCGTCCACGACAGCAAGGCCCTCCAGTGGGWGGTGARGACTGGGRCCGTGACATCTACTCGAAACGGTGCCTGAGGGAGTCACGCAACATCATCAAGGACCCCTCACACCCCTCACACCCCAGCCACAAGCTGTTCTCTCCATTACCGTCGGGCAGACGGTATCGGAGCATGTCTGATACCAACAGGTTTCAGAAACAGTTTCTATCTACAAGCCATTAGACTGCTGAACACTTGTACTGGACTGACCACCTGCTCTGATTCTCTGCACCTTAGCACATATGCATGTAAAATAACGCTGACAATGAGTCGGTTTTGTACAGCTGTATTGTCCATAGCTACGGTCCATGGTTACGACGAATAACTGAAATTGGTCTTCATGCTCTCTTCATTTCGAAAACTACACAGACACACAGTTGAGAGGAGCACAGGGTGAAGCTGCAGTGCAGCAGCCCTGGATGGAGAGCATGTTGTGGGCTTAAGGGCCTTGCTCAAGGGCCCGATTATTGTTAGGATATGAACCCACCAGCCCTCCAGTTGACAGATCAATTTCACCCCTTTTTGACCCAAGTTGGCATTTATTGGGACGACTCATGTCCTGGAGGCAGCTCTGCAGGGTGGTCACTAGCTGGAGCATCCACAAAGTCATCAAATCAGATTTTAAATCTAACCGTAACCCTAACCTTAACCACACTGCTAACCTTATGTCTAACCCTAATGTTCAATTACGACCAAAAAAATGTATTTTTGTTTTCATAAAATGTTTACTAAATTATATAGCCAATTTTGACCTCGCGGCTGGCTCATCTAGCAGAAACCGCTCAGCTCTGCCTCCAGGACAAGATTCATCCCAATAAACGTCAACATGCCTTTTTTCCAGCGCCCGGCCCAGGATTCAAACAGGCAACCTTTCAGGTCCAACTCCTTAGCGGCTGGGCGACCCACCTACATAGACATTAGCACAACTTGATCTCACAAGAATTGATTGGTCACTTTCTGCTCTCTTCTTATGTCTCCGCCGTGATTGGTCACGTTCTGCTCTCTTCTTATGTCTCCGCTGTGATTGGTCACATTCTGTTCTCTTCTTAATTGCCACTGTGATTACAAGCTGCACTAACGAGAGAAAAACCATCATTAGGACACCCCTCCGGCACGCCTTGGGGCCATCATTAGGACACCCACCGGCACGCCCTTAGCAGCCTCATTAGGACACCCACCGGCAGCCCTGGGCCATTCATTAGGATACCCACCACCACGCCTTGGGGCCATCATTAGGACACCACCGGCACGCCCTGTGGCCATCATGCAGGACACCCACGGCACGCCCTGGGGCCATCATTAGGACACCCCCGGCACGCCCTGGGCCATTATTAGGACACCCACCGGCCCGCCCTGGGGCCATCATTAGGAACCCTCCAGCACGCCCTGGGGCCATCATTAGGACACCCACCGTCACGCCCTGGGGCCATCATTAGGACACCCACCGGACGCCCTGGGGCCATCATTAGGACACCCACGGCACGCCCTGGCCATCATTAGGACACCCACCGGCACGCCTGGGGCCATCATTAGGACACCCACCGGCACGCCCTGGGGCCATCATTAGGACACCCACCGGCACGCCCTGGGGCCATCATGAGGACACCCACCGGCACGCCCTGTGAACTATCATTAGGACACCCACCGGACGCCCTGGGGCCATCATTAGGATACCCACCGGCACGCCCTGGGGCATCATTAGGACACCCACGGCACGCCCTGACCGCATCACTCATTGTGGAACAACAGGTGTTCCAATCTTTAAACAATAACTTCAAATCATTTTTTAAACTTTGATCTTCTCTGTGAGTTTCAGATATAGAAATAGACGTGTCTGTGATGAACGACTGAGGAAAGTACACTGAGTTAATTACTCTTACCGCACTGTGGGGATAATCTGCCCTGTTACTGCCTTTGTTTCAGCCGCCCAGACAAGAGTGTGTGTGTGTGTGTGTGTGTGTTGTGTGTGTGTGGTGTGTGTGTGTGGTGTGTGTGTGTGTGTGTGTGTGTGTGTGTGTGTGTGTGTGTGTGTGTGTGTGTGTGTGTGTGTGTGTGTGTGTCAGTCAAAGATTAGAAGGCTCATTACCGTTGGCGAACGGTAGGAGAGAGTCTAGTCTTCAGTCACTACCTCTCCATGGCAACCCAACTAATGATCTTGTAATATATTGTAGCGACTTAACCCAACGCCTAGCAGCCTCATCAAGAGTTCGGTTAAGGTGTTGCTTGACAGTTCTGACCCACCATCCCTCGACCGCAAGGCCCTACAGGGGGGTGGGGGTATGAAAAGGTAGTATGAAAAGCTCTTAGAGACTTGCATGAAGGTGATTCCTTAAGTACAGAGCATTCAGAAAATATTCAAACCCCTTGCTTTTTCCACATTTGTTACTTTACCTACAGCCTCATTCTAAAAATGGATCAAACACAACATTTCCTCATCAACTTACACACAATACCGCCATAATGACAGAACGAAAACAAACAGGTTTTTAGAAAATGTTTGCAAATGTATTCAAAATAAAAAACATAAATGCCTTATTTAAAATAAGTATTCAGACCTTGCTATGAACTCAACAATTGAGCTCAGGTGCATCCTGTTTCCTTGATCATCCTTGAGATGTTTCTACACAATTATTGGTGTTCCACCTGTGGTAAATTCAATTGATTGGAGCATATTTGGAAAGGCACACAATTAGTCTATATAAGTCCCACAGTTGACAGCTCACGTCAGAGCAGAAACCAAGCCATGAGGTCAAAGGAATTGTCCGTAGAGCTCCGAGACAGGATTGTGTCGAGGCAAAGATCTGGAAAGGGTACCAAAACATTTCTGCAGTATTGAGGTCCTCAAGAACACATTGGCCTCCATCATTCTTTAATGAAGAAGTTTGAACCACCAAGACTCTTCCTAGAGCTGGCTGCCTGGCCAAACGGAGCAATCGGTGAGAGGGCCTTGGTCACGGAGGTGACTGACAGAGCTCCAGATTTCCTCTGTGGAGATGGGAGAACCTTCCAGACGGACAACCATCCTGCACCACTTCACCAAGCAGGCTTTTAAGGTAGAGTGGCCAGACGGAAGCCACTCCTCAGTAAAAGGCACATGACAGCCTGCTTGCATCTAAAGGACTCTCAGACCATGACAACAAGATTCTCTGGTCTGATGAAACCAAGATTGACCTCTTTGAAAATGGCTGTGCAGTGACTCTCCCCATCCAACCTGACAGAGCTTGAGAGGATCTGCGAGAAATGTGAGAAACTCCCCAAATACAAGATTATACCGTCATACCCAAGAAGACTCGAGGCTGTAATCGCTGCCAAAGCTGCTTCAACAAAGTACTGAGTAATGGGTGAATACTTATGTAAATGTGGTATTTTTATAGTTTAATTTTTTTTATAAATGAGCAAAAATGTCTGAAAACCGTTTATGCTTTGTCATTATGGGATATTGTGTGTAGATTGAGGGGCAAAAACCCAAAGGCTGTAACATAACAAAATGTGGAAAAAGTCGTGGGTCTGAATAGACTTGATGCGTTACAAGTTGCCAATGAATTCCGAATACACTGTAAATTATATTTTTCTGTATTTAATTTTCAGTAAATTTGCAAAAAATGTATAAGAACATGTTTTCACTTCATTACAGGGTATTTGTGTGTGTGTGTAGATGGGAGAGAAATAATAATTTAATCCATTTTGAATTCAGGCTGTAACACGGCGAACATGTTGAATAAAGTTAAAGGAGTTTGAATACTTTCTGAAGACAGATGTAGATTTTGGATCAATGGCTGTGTGGAGATTTGTTATTTATTTTTCAGACAACGTTAATACACACTAAAACGTTTTGAATGTAAAACTTGCTGTGTTAACAGTTYGGAGTTKTGTACTAARAGTTTAGAAAATTCACCACGTTCTTGTTAAAATAGCACCAAAACGTAACAGACRTTTTTGTAGGGGTTGATCCTTTTTGTTGTTGTTGTTGGGGCAATTCAAGTCTGATATTTTAGAGTGGAAATKACACATTGTCACTACAGTACTGGCACTGACCCTGTATATACTGTAGCTTGCACCCCCCCCTCCCCCAGAAGTATTTATTATTTTGTAGTTCKTGTGAGTTTTCTTACTTGTTATTAATACTTGATATTATTTCCTCTCACCTTGATAGTGGAATACTGCATTGTTGGAAAAAACAAGTAAGKATTTCACTRTACTGTTTTACACCTTCTGTATCCTGTGCATGTGACAAATAAACRTTGACACTTGAAATACGGGATCGAGTCCCGATCGGGATCATCCCCTGAATTGGTTCATTGGYGTCAGAAGTGGCATGGTGCACGTGAGGMCATCGGMGAGGCGTGTACATGTGTAGGTCTTGGTATAGAAAAGCCCTTCCCGAAGGAAGAGTGGCCACTTTAACCTACAGTAGCTACCTCGTCAAGAAGATCGGACCTCTTGGTGTATAAATTGGCAGTGATGGCTTGACAATCGCCGGACCTGAATTTGAGTCCCGGTCAGATCTACCTACAATATTGTCATTTTAATAATAATTGAACGATCTACTGAATGTGTCTGGTTTCTGTACTAACCTGATGATTGACAACTTTAAAGTTACTCATCTGCATCACTGGATTCWCATGTATTTTTATATGAAAAAGAAAATATGGAATGTTATCTCTCAATGCAGTTATAATCAAGCGTTCTCTGCTTCTATTCTTCTTGTTCTTCTCGTAACCAAGGGGGTTTTCATGTGGATTGATGCGGACAGAGCAAATCACCCACACACCTATTCTGTTCCATAGAGAGATAAACCACATAGAGACATTAGCTGGTCAATTCATCCAGAAATGTCGGATTAATAAAGCTAAGGTCCGTAAAATCCCTGAAATTTTAATTGAGGAAATTGAACAGTATGACCCATGACAGTGAGGCATGGAAGATCAAAGGCGGTATTTTTTGTGTGCAAAAGCATTGTGCACAGTACAAAAAAAAGGAACATAAATCTTATTATAAATTGAAAGTGTGATTTTAATTTGAAACTTTTCTTCGAAATAAAACAAACATTGTTGAAGAAAAGTTTCAAATTGAATTAAGATGCCACATTATAATGAGGTTTTTGATCGTTCTTCTATTCTGCACCCCAGCACAAGGGCAAGAAGGTAGAGACAACAATACATCACGCGAAGCAGCCACAACTGTCAGTAAGAGTGTCCATGATTGAATCTTTGAATGAAGAGATGGAGATAAAACTGTCCAGTTTGAGTGTTTGTTGCAGCTCGTTCCAGTCGCTAGCTGCAGCAAACTGAAAAGAGGAGCGACCCAGGGATGTGTGTGCTTTGGGGAGCTTTAACAGAATGTGACTGGCAGAACAGGTGTTGTATGTGGAGGATGAGGGCTGAAGTAGATATCTCAGATAGGGTGGAGTGAGGCCTAAGAGGGTTTTATAAATAAGCATCAACCAGTGGGTCTTGCGACGGGCATA
>NW_019947016.1:0-7573 GCF_002910315.2 Salvelinus sp. IW2-2015 | reverse complement strand
CCAGTCGCTAGCTGCAGCAAACTGAAAAGAGGAGCGACCCAGGGATGTGTGTGCTTTTGGGAGCTTTAACAGAATGTGACTGGCAGAACAGGGTGTGTATGTGGAGGATGAGGGCTGAAGTAGATATCTCAGATAGGGTGGAGTGAGGCCTAAGAGGGTTTTATAAATAAGCATCAACCAGTGGGTCTTGCGACGGGCATACAATGTAATTTTCACATGCAAGGCAGGAACACTTGGGGCCCTTTGTGCTGTTGTCTGTGCCCAATAATGTTTGTACCCTGTTTTGTGCTGCTACCATGTTGTGCTGCTGCCATGTTGTGTTGTCATGTGTTGCTRCCATGCTATGTTGTTGTCTTAAGTCTATCTTTATGTATGTGTTTTTTCCCCACGTTATTTGTAACTTATTTTGTACRTMATGTTTCTGCCACCGTATCTTACGGCAAAAAAGAGCTTCTGGATATCAGGACAGTCACTCACCTCGGATTAGACAACAATTTTTCCCTCAACAAGCAGGAAGCACAGGATATACTGCTAACACCCGACAAGGCCAACACCCCCGTCAATGGCAAGAGAAAGGCAATGGCAAGAGAGGCGCAGGTACAGAGGATACAAAGCGGGGTGTCTCGTAAGGATCCGGAGAAGGCGAGTGGGAAAGCTGCCGTTACCGTCAATATTACTCGCCAACGTGCAATCATTGGACAATATATTAGACGACGTAAGATCATGAATATCCTACCAACGGGACATCAAAAACTGTAATATCCTATGTTTCACGGATTCGTAGCTGAATGATGACATGGATATTCAGCTAGCGGGATATGCGCTGCACCGGCTAGATAGAACAGCACCCTCCGGTAAGACGAGTGGGGGCGGTCTGTGCATATTTGTAAACAACAGCTGGTGCACGAAATCTAAGGAAGTCTCTAGATTTTGCTCACCTGAAGTAGAGTATCTTATGATAAACTGTAGACCACACTATTTGCCAAGAGAGTTTTCATCTAYACTTTTCGTGGCTGTTTATTCACTAAGCTAAGGATCCTGGGACTCAACACCTCCCTCTGCAACTGGATCCTGGACTTCCTAACGGGCTGCCCTCAGGTGGTGAGGGTAGGTAGCAACACATCTGCCACGCTGATCCTCAACACTGGAGCCTCTCAGAGGTGTGTGCTTAGTCCCCTCCTGTACTCCCTGTTCACCCACGACTGCGTGGCCAGGGCATGACTCCAACACCATCATTAAGTTTGCTGATGACACAACAGTGGTAGACCTAATCACCAACAACGACGAGACAGCCTATAGGGAGRAGGTCAGAGACCTTGCCGTGTGGTGCCAGAATAACAACCTCTCCCTCAACATAACCAAGACTAAGGAGATGATTGTGGACTACAGGAAACGGAGGATCGAGCATCTCCCCATTCTCATCGACGGGGCTCTAGTGGAGCAGGTTGAGATCTTCAAGTTCCTTGGTGTCCACATCACCAACAAACTAGAATGGTCCAAACACACTAACACAGTCATAAAGAGGGAATGACAAAGCCTATTCCCTCTCAGGAAACTAAAAAGATTTGGCATGGGTCCTCAGATCCTCAAAAGGTTCTACAGCTGCACCATCGAGAGCATTCTGACTGGTTGCATCACTGCCTGGTACGGTAACTGCTCGGCCTCCGATCGCAAGGCACTACAGAGGGTAATGCGTACAGCCCAGTACATCACTGGGGCTAAGCTGCCTGCCATCCAGGACCTCTACACCAGGCGGTGTCAGAGGAAGGCCCTAAAAATTGTCAAAGACTCCACCCACCCCAGTCATAGACTGCTCTCTCTACTACCACGTTTTTATCACACTTTTACCACCAAGCCATAAGACTCCTGAACAGCTAATCAAATGGCTACCTGGACTATTTGCATTGTGTTGTCCCACCCCCCTACCCCCTCAACCCCTCTTTACACTGCTGCTACTCTCTGTTTACCATGTATGCATATTCACATTAACTATACATTCATCTACATACTACCTCAATCAGCCCGACTAAACGGTGCCCCCGCACATTGGCTACCCGGACTATCTGCATTGTGTCCCGGCACCCACCAACCCCTCTTATACACTACTGCTACTCTCTGTTTCTCATAAACTTAGCAAAAAAAGAAACATCCCTTTTTTAGGACCCTGTCTTTCAAAGATAATTTGTAAATATCCAAATAACTTCACAGATCTTCATTGTAAAGGGTTTAAACACTGTTTCCCATTGTCATGACGTTGCCCTCTTTGGGTATAGCGAGCACCATCCCCCTCTCTCTGTCTCCTACACTCAGGCTGCTGCGACCTCAGGTTGTAAATTCCTGGAGGAGATTATGTCCTCATGGCCACAGTATAGAGAGAGAGTGAGTTTTCATTGAGAGAACAAAGGAATTTCTTCTTCTTCACAGAACTTGAGGTCCGAACAACATTTATGTTCTAGAGAAGGTATTAAAGATCGGTGAAGAATCCAGCTACGAACTGGTCCGTTTGGTACAATTTTGTGAAACTCATGGGAGACAATACGGCCACATTACCATAACGCTGTTTATATAATAGCCTCAGTTATTTTTTATTTCCTTACTTATCTATTGTTCACCTAATACCTATTTCTTACTTAAAAAATGCACTATTGGTTAGAGCCTGTAAGTAAGCATTTCACTGTAAGGTCTACACCTGTTGTGTTCGTCAAACGTGACAAATAAACTTTGATTTGGTTTTATGTAGTGTTGCGTTGTCTCTTCTTGTCTCCCCGCGGGAGGCCTTTTGCCTTTTTGGTAGGCCGTCATTGTAAATAACAATTAGTTCTTAACTGACTTGCCTGGTTAAATAAAGGTTCAATAATATACATATAAAACAAATGAGGCCTCTGCAGCAATCTCTGACATTCAGTTAATCTCTGGAGCTTCTAGAAACAGATTGACCTATTCCCTTTAGTGAGCTTCATTTAAAAGTAATTCCACAAAGCACTTGTAGCATAAAAAGGGCAAGGAATTCACTCATCATTGGGACACATGCTCAGAGGATCTGTGAACTGTTTGAGTGGCATTCTATCATTTATTTTTGTACCACAAAGAGAAAGAGAGAGAGAGAGGTAGACTGCAGTAGGTAGACTGTTTGAGTGGCATTTCATAGCTGTGTTTTCTTTAACCGCTTAAATGTAGGGTCCCATAAATAGGGGACCTTCAATAAATGTTTTATTCAATGTAATCTAAAATGAGAACGTTAGCCCCTATCCATGAATACAGGTTGTCTCCTGAAAGCTGGAGATCTTGGCTTTCCAGCCGTAACATACAATCTTTGGAGCGACTTAGTACCATATATGGGCATATGGCCATAAAAGGGCAGGTCACACCCACGAGCCCATTTCAAGATGGTTGCAACTCACGGTGGAGAAGTTAAAACTACACTGACCAAAACTATAAAAGCAACATGTAAAGTGTTGGTCTCGTGTTTCATGGGCTGAAATGAAAGATCCCAGAAATGTTCCATACTTACAAAAAGATTAGTTCTCTAAAATGTTGCGCACAAATTTGTTTACATCCCTGTTAGTGATTATCTCTCCTTTGCCAAAATAATCCACCAACCTGACAGGTGTGGCATATCAAGAAGCTGATTAAACAGCATGATCATCCTGTCTATCAGGTGTCCTGTCCTGTGTAGTCTATATCCTGTCTATCAGGTGTCCTGTCCTGTGTAGTCTATATCCTGTCTATCACGTGTCCTGTCCTGTGTAGTCTATATCCTGTCTATTATTCCACAGTAGTTACACATTGTATATATATATATCGCACATTAGTTTGCCTGTAAAAGTTTTATATATTCTGTGTAACTTTTGAAGAGGCCCCCAAATAATTCTAATGGCCCGGTTGTTACTTAGTCTCTAAAGGATAGGTTACCTGTGTCCTCTTGTTTTTTATTTTATAAGCTAGTGTATTGCTTTTACGTAACAGTAATGTTGTTTAACTATAGTTTGTGTGTTTTGGATTGCGTGTGTAACTTACACTTACAATGTTCCCTTTGCTGAGCGCAAACTTGAACACTGTTAAAATTCTGTACAACTTTCAGTGCGCGTTTTACTGTGAACACTGAGGCTGTACCCGCTTTAAGTTACAGTTTTACTGTGAACACTGAGGCTGTACCCACTTTAAGTTACAGTTTTACTGTGAACACTGAGGCTGTACCCACTTTAAGTTACAGTTTTACTGTGAACACTGAGGCTTACCCACTTTAAGTTACAGTTTTACTGTGAACACTGAGGCTGTACCCACTTTAAGTTACAGTTTTACTTTGAACACTGAGGCTTGACCCACTTAAGTTACAGTTTTACTTTGAACACTGAGGCTGTACCTGCTATAAGTTACAGTTTTACTGTGAACACTGAGGCTGTACCCGCTTTTAAGTTACAGTTTTACTGTGAACACTGAGGCTGTACCCACTTAAGTTACAGTTTTACTGTGAACACTGAGGCTGTACCCACTTTAAGTTACAGTTTTACTGTGAACACTGAGGCTGTACCCACTTCAAGCTACAGTTATAACAGTGGTCAAGTAGGCTACTGTGGCTGTTTGATCATAATGTAGTTCTACCAGAGTAGCCTACCATCAAAAACAATGGAGAAAATGCGTCCCATAACATTTTAACATGGAAATAGCTGTTCTACCATTCAGCCTACAGTAGCAGTCAATGTGCGGTGTTCAAGGTAGGCCTACATTCCATGATATTGTCACGCCCTGACCACAGTCTGCATTGTTTGTTTCTATGTTTTGTTTGGTCAGGGTGTGATATGAGTGGGCATTCTATGTTGTATGTCTAGTTTGTCTGTTTCTATGTGTTTGGCCTGAAATGGTTCTCAATCAGAGGCAGGTGTCAGTCGTTGTCTCTGATTGGGAACCATATTTAGGTAGCCTGTTGTGGGTTGTGGGTTGTGGGTTGTGGGTTGTGGGTTGTGGGTTGTGGGTTGTGGGTTATGGGTTGTGGGTTGTGGGTTGTGGGTTATTGTTCCTGTTTTATGTTTACTTGTGTTCACGTTACAGGACTGTTTCGTCGTCGTCGTTTGTTTGTTGTTTTTTTTGTTTTTGTTTTGTTCAAATATTCTATTAAAATGAATACTCACCACGCTGCATCTTGGTCCTCCACTCTTTCGCCCGACGAAGATCTTGACAGATATTTATGAAAGAAAACTTTGACATTAGCCTGTTGATCCACTTGTCCTTCAGACGAGGAGGTGACGGAAAGTGTTGATCCAAGAAACCACTTTACAGAAAAAAAGCATTATTGTTCCCACACCATTATTACAGAGAATCGGACAAATTATGCTGCCCTCTCTTTAAAGGCTACAACTTATTCAAGACTTTCTCAAAATACAAAACTGCCCATTTTAAGACGCGGGGAGATGGAGTACGCAGTCACCGGGGTAAACTGGTGTTTGGCAGTCCTGGGGAAAACTATATGTATTGTCAGTCGCTGGGCGGGTAACTGTGTGTCAGTCTGGGTAACTGTGAGTCAGGTTACCCGGCGGTAAAACTGCTGTGTCCAGGATCCCGGCGGTAAATCTGACACATGGGGTCCCAGTCCCGGGGTAACGGGTGTCAGCCGCGGGGTAAACTGGAAGTCGCAGGTCCCGGAGGTTAACTGTGGTGTAGTCCCGGGTAAAACTGTGTGTTCAGTACCCGGGGTAAACTGTGTGTCCACTCCCGGGCGTAATGTCGGAGGCCAGTCCCGGGTAAACTGGTTGAATGGTACTAGGTGCTGAGCCGGGGATAAACTGTGTGTCAGTCCCGGGTTACTTAGGATCCCAATGTGTCAGTCTGGGTACTGGTCATCCCTGGGGTAAACTGTTGTCGTCAGTCCCGGGGTATACTGTGAGTGTTCGAGTCCCGGGAACGTGAGTCAACGGTCTGTGTGGTGAGTCCCGTCGGTAACGTGTGTATCAGTCTGGGGGTAAACTGTTGAGTCAAGTCCCGGGGTAACTGTTGGTGTCAGGTCCCGGGGTAATGTGAGTCAGTCCCCGACGGGTCAACCCTTGGCTTGAATTTGTCAGTCTGGGTAACTTGTGTGTTCAGTCTTGGGGTAACTTGTGTATCAAGTCTGGGGGGTAACTGTCATCGTTCAGTTCCCGGGGGTAACTGTGAGTCAGTCCCGGGGAACTGTGAGGCGTCCCGGGTAATGTTGGCAGTCCGGTAACGTGTGAGGCCAGTCCCGGGGTAACTGTGTGTGAGTCCCGGAACTGTGAGCTCAGTCCCGGCAGGTAACTGTGATGTGCAGTCCCGGGGTAACTGTGAGTCAGAGTCCCAGCGGTAACTGGTGAGGTTCAGGTCCCGGAGTAACGGAGAGCCGAACGTAGTTCCCCGGGGGTAACTGTGGAGTCCGTTTAACGTGAGTCAGTCCGGGGTTAAACCTGTGAGTCAAGCCGGGTAACTGTGATCAGTCCCGGTTAACTTGTGAGGCAAGTCCCGGGGTAACTGGTGACGGCAGTTCGTGAGAGTAACTGTGAGGCAGTCTCGGGGTAACTGTGAGGGCAGCCTCTGGTTAAACTGCTGTGTCAGTCTCGACGTAACTGTGTGTCAGTCCCGGGTAACAATGTGAGTCAGTCGGAGTACTGTGACGTGAGCTGAGTCGTGCCGGGGTAACTTGAGTCAAGTCCCGGAGCGTAACTGTGAGTCAGTCCCGGGTAACTGCTGTGTCAGTCCCGCGGTACCTGTGAGGCAGTCTCGGGGTAACTGTGAGGCATTACTGGCGGTAAACTGTGACGCAGTCTCGGGGTAACTGTGAGGCAGTCCCGGGGTGAACTGACTGTGTCAGTCCCGGGGTCGAACTGTGAGGCAGTCCCGTGGGTAGACTGTGAGGTCAGGCTCGGCGCGTAACTGTGAGGCAATCTCGACGGTAACTGTGAGGTTCAGCCTCTGGTTAACTGTGTAGTCAGTCAGTCCGGGGAGCTGTGCACAGGTTAGGGGAACATTGCTTACTACCATGTATTGGGGCCTATGTAACTGCCTGTCCTGTTTGTGGCAATAGGGTTCCAAATTTAGTTTTTCCACTGCGGCAGGCCATGGGTGGAGCAACACAATAACACATTATTACTACTAAAATTCCTCCTCAGCGACACCCCCCCCCCCCCCCACCTACACCCCTGGCTGGAGGAGACCATCCACGACTCTTGTAGGCCATTGGCTCCTTGGTCTCTAATGTGTTTCATCACCTAAACTGGTGTTGTTGCTGTGTGTGTGTGTGTGTGTGTCCGGTGGTGTGAGTCATGTTGGTGCTGGTGTGTGGTAAGCATGTGTGTTGTGTTGTGTGATGTGGTGTGCGTGTGTGGTGTGGGTGTCGTGTCGCTGTGTGTTTCACACCTCGGCTTGCGCACTCCCCATGTACGGTCTCCATGTAATACTAGTTCATTATGATCTAAGAAAGCCGGCTGGAATGCTTTGTTACAGAGGGTGAGCTTCCTGCTCTCTCTCCCCTGGCCAGTGTGATAGGCCAGATTGTACAACCCCCCCCTCCCGGCCGCTGATGTCCAAGGTGCCGGGGTGTGAGGGGGGGATCTCTGCTGGTGGGCAG
>NW_019947015.1:62072-77194 GCF_002910315.2 Salvelinus sp. IW2-2015 | reverse complement strand
ACTACCTTGAGCCACTTGGTGTGGGTTGTAGACTCCGTTCATGCTACCACAACTACCACCCAAAAGCACCCGCCAACGCATCAAATAGTGACCAAAACATAGCCAGGGAAGAGCATAGGGAACTGAGAAGGGTCTCTGTGGTCCACCTACCTTATTCCCACTGGATACGTTGCAGAACCACTCCCTTTATTTGGGGGTGTCTGCTAAATTGCCCTATAAACTTCCACACGTTGTCTATTTTCCCAAATTTGCTAACAACAGCATGATGAATATTTATTGTCAGTCAGGTGTGTTTGCTTTCGCCTAAGTGGGACTTTCATATCGTTTTGATATTGGTCACAGAGTGTGATTGACCTCTGTCTTCGGAAGTTAACATTGTAGTTGTTTTAGAAAGTGTTTCCTCCCTCACTTTTTTTTTTGAGCACAGTGTTATATGGGCTTTGTTTCGAGACATAACACAATCCCAGTCATCCGCGTGAATTATTGTATTATTATTGACTTGAGAAAAAGGGGGGAGGAGGCGGGGTGCCTTGTAAGAATTTCGCAGACGAGTAGGTAAAGTCCTACCACTACCGCTCCTGAATTAATCTTGCCAACGTGCAATCATTGAGAAAACAAAACCTGGAGATCTTAACTGATTAAGACTATTCCTAACAAAGCGGGACATTTAAAATGTTTTAAAATTCCTAGTGTGTTACACGTAGACCCAAAGGTTAATCTAGTGATGACAGCGGATATATATGAAAGCTGGCTGTGCTTTCCGTGGCATTCGGACTAGGAAACAGAGCCACCTACGTCTCGTAAGATGAGGGGTGCGGGGTGTGTGTTTGTGTGTTGTCAAAATAACGCTGGCGGGTCCAATGTCTGGTAAAATCATAAATATTTGCTCTCTCAGTAAGGGTCTTTCAGTGCCGGTGGACATTTAATGCAGGCAAACAAAATCCCTTTTACCTAATTTCAACCAGCTAGGGTTCATACATCTTGGCGAATTCTCGATGGAAAAAATAGCTTTAGACCGTGGCCTTGTCTACCACACACAAGAATGCGTACAAAGCTCTCCCTCACCCTCCATTTGGCCAAATATTTCTGACTCATAATTCATATCCTCTGACCTGTTCCAGCCTTACTAAGCTAATGTTTATCTTAAAAGAAAGTGCGAGAAGTCACATGTTATTGATTTCACTCTACCATATTCGCATCCTAGAGTGCGACGTTATGTTGAGCGCTTGAGGAGTGCTCATGTGCGTTGGACTGTCTTTCAACACGCTAGAGTCGCTTTGTTAAAACTTCCAGCACTGACCGAGACTGGTGACAAAAGTATCTACCCAAGGATTACATTCCAATTGCATTTGTGACGAGTTATTATGATTATGTGAACCACCTCTCAGTCAGCGGGATTTCATCATTAAGTGCATTCGACGACTAAGTGACTCCACTAGGAAGTGACCTGCTACTTCACTTAATCCAGCCAATCCGAGATATTGAAGAGATTTGCAGGACAAACGATCACCTGAGCGTATCACAGGTATCAGATGCTACGAAAGCTCAAGAGTGAATACCGACAACTTGATATCCATAGACGATGTTATAAGAAATTCCGCTTATGCCCTCAGACGAATAATCCATTCAAACAGGAAAGAGTCAGACAGGATCTAAACAGATTTAATCTAACGTACACGGCTCTGAGACTGTAGCTCGAGTCGTATGTGGCAAAGCGCTTGAAGACACTAATGTAAAGACTTACAAAGGGGAAACCAGGCACCACAGAAACTGCAAGTGTACATAGGCCACAACTAAATTCGCCTTTAATATGCTCTCATACTCGTTCACGAAGTCATGACCACATCTGACACGTAGTCACAGGTCACCTCAGTTGTAGCCACTCAGCTTGTCCTCAATGGGAGTGGTGCTCTCAATGGCGCCCAGTACTGATTAAGCAAGACCTTTTAATCAGGGTCAACATCAATCAAAGACCATTGGAGGCACAAAGAATACCTGAGAGAATTACTAGTGAAAAGACTGTATCTCTCACAAGCATGTTAATAAGACGAATAAACCAACTATGGGAAGGATGCGTTAATTCCAGACAATTGACCATTTCCAACCAACCCTCTGCCTACGTGACCTGCGGACACACATATGTAACCCGAAGGGGGATTCTTTCACATACCTTATATGTGCAGAGATCAGCAACCACCACGCGTGGCGCCCAATGTAGAGAGCAATAGTCAACGGGGTACAGAGGGACCTGCCCTAAGTACTTATAGTGAGGGGCTTTTGATAGCTCTACAGGAATATAAGAGCTTTGGCTCGTCTGAACTAAACAAATTAACAACAGGTCACATTTACTAAATGTACAGAAAACACCCTCATATGATCTATTCTACGCCATATCTATAGTTGTCACACCATACTGACTAACGGGCCACCTAAGGCTAGATATACAGGAGGACAGCGAGTATACGTCATCGCCAAAATTTTGCGCTACTATAACTATGAGAGGTACTATATGATCAATACTATATCACTCACGCACAACAGACGGGACACCAGATAAGAGGAACCATCCTAATGATGGAGAATGTCCTGGACTAGTTGGGACGTACACGCTAATCGAGGCATTGCGAGCGGTAGCATTCATAGTAGTAGAGACCTCACAGCAATAAAGAGCTCAATTTCACTATATAAGGCTAAGGTATCCGTGTAACTTTGGAAGACCTTAACTGCTCTCCCTGTGCAGAGCTCGATCCTCGATCTCTGCCCCTCTGACACGGAGCCACCTCCACCATATGGTTCGATAAGAAGGTTGACGTGTCTCACACAACATCATGAATGTCTGACGATGACTAATGCGTCTTCAATTGCGTATGTGGTGTTCTGTACGCTTCAGGGGGTGACGACATTTATTAGTTGATACCGCTCTTCCGCTGACGCACACACTGTGGTATAACTGGCTCCAATGATACTTGGCGTTGGTGGAAGGCTCGACATAAAAGGAGCATCACTCTCAGCAATTAGCTCCTATATTTAACAATTTTGCGGCTGAGGATCAGAACACGAGACATGGGGGTAAGCGGGCAATTGGAGCTTCACGCAGAACTCATATACCATGAACCTGGCATAGGGTTGAACCAGGCATGAGAGGAGTATGGTGCTAGAGCCACCTATCGTGGTTTTGGTGCTAGTTAATATGCAAATTAGTAGCGCACTTTTCCGTCACCTCAGTGATTGCAGAGTGGAGATGGACAAAGCAGCCACAGCCAGCAGCGACCTTCGCTACTTTACAGGCAGACCGCTATCATTTGCACACGACGCAGCAACACTGCACTGCGCACACGGACCCCTCGATATCGTGCCTCGTGGTAAATGCACACTAAGCTAAACACGGAGGGCCAACTAAGGACAGATGGGCGCGTTCTCAGTACAATGGCTAGAGGCTTATGGTCTATGAGTGTGGAGAGGTACCGTTAATGTTCGCTGAAGGGTGCCTCTGTTAGGCATGTCATCGATATTTACACTCTCTTACATTCCCAGCAAAGCCAGAGACCTCTTATGATGGCCAAAGGATGGTTCCGCGAGAAGGGGAGAGAGCGTCGCATCAACGAAGAGATGGAGTAAAAAGACTGCATCTAGATACTGCACATTTCGGCTCAAGGGTCATCAAGCACTTGGAGTATCGAACTAGGCACACTAGTTGTAATGTAGGCCATAGAATCAAGCGCTAAGTCGTGAGAATCCAAAGACGGCCACCTTTGTAACCACCCCGCCCCACCCACTTATTGTCTTCACCTCTAGACGCGCGCTCCATAGCCTCAATTAGGAGACAGAGGGAGGCTGAGTCGAACAACTTGTTGAAATCAACGCCAACCCATGACTAATTAAAACATATTGGACACACAAACCCCATACTTGTGTTTTTACCACAAGCTAGCCTTGAGCTTGCTTTTTATTTAAGAATTAGTGTGTGATTTCCTCTTCTGTATGTGGTGCTTTGTACACTTAGTAACAAGCAACTTACGCAGAAGTTCCTGTGATGTTGTGGTGGGGTGGCCTTTAGGTGTTGCTGACTACGCATTTCATTGAGTGTGTCTACTTGGATCACAACCGCTAATCAGACTAAAAAGAGGACAACACAATTTAGGTCATTTCATGATGCTTTAGGGAGGCCTTTGGTGGTAGGAGATAAGTGAATTTCCTGATGATTATACATTGAGAGGTGCAGACCCAAGGAACCATGGCTCACATTTGAAGCCATCTTTTTCTATCTGGGCTATACAGTGCCCTCATTTACCTGTAATCTTTTTAATACAACTCTACTCTTCTTATAGGAACTGGGCCAACGTGGGTTTGGTTAAGGGGCCTTCGCTAACTTTACAAGCAGTTCGTGCGACGCGTATCTAGGTGGTCACACGATGTGTACGGTTCACACACTCGTATGCGCATGTGTACAACCAATGACAAATTTTGATTATGAGGATCGCATGGTGATGATATGATGTCTTATGGATATTCTAGCTTAAGGCTCACATTACCGAGGCTCCCACTGGGATTCGACTAAGGGGAAAATATCATCATAAAACCTATTGTCTTCTCGCATGGTAAGACATTTTCTGTGCATTATTATCCCCCCTTCTCCCAACAGGAATTACTCATTCTTAACCCCACGTCTATCGATTAATTTATAACTTACATTGGCGCCACTAGAGGAATTGCTTGTTTAGTTTTCTATTAGAACAAGAAAGGAAAGGATGACGTATGACTCCGCTCGACACTGGCATTGACTCACTTCAGGTTTTCGTCAACTTATCATCATGGGTTTTCCATTGTGCTCGCCTTCTGAGAGTTAGGTGGAAATTAGAGATGATGAGTGGGGAGGTTAAGGATCACTGGACAGAATAGGTCATGCGTACTCGTTGTTTAGTACCACTACCTGCCTAGGCCACCACTATTCAACAGTCTTAAAAAAAGTCCTACTTCGAACGGAAAATTCGAGCGGGTGATAAATGCATGCTTATTCTCTATGCTTATAAGTTTCAGAGGAACAAGAAAACACTGCCATAGAAGAGATGAAAAAGTTGCCATAATACACAAGAGGAGCTTAAATATGCACCAATTTACTCAGTCGTGTATCTCACATTACGGTCCGGCATTATCAGCGGCGACGGAGCATGTATAACACTTATGCGCATGAACAGTGGGGGTATCTGGGGAAGATAGATATCAGGAAGTCAAGGAGCCTCTGATAGTGCAGAATGGATGGTTAAAAAGTCCTTCAACAATGGTTAAGAGCCGCCATACGCGAGACTGAGCCTGTAGGGTAAGTCTGATAGAGAGCGGAGGTGTAATCAGAGCTGACTTATATCTTTGCATGCTACGAACGAGAGCAAAATAGGAACTTTGAAACATCTGGCCCCCAGGTTGATAAGCACAACGTTTTAATGATCGAGTGTTTGGGATCTGGAAATGTGCCTTTTAGAATGAAACGATTGTGTTTATTGGGCATATAGATCAACGGGCCAACGAGGTAATTTGTCTTTACTCGCCCTTTAATCAGTGTGTCCTGTGTTGAACTCACAGATTCTGGACGAGTTGAAAATATTGCGTGGTGTAGATTCTGTTGTTTAGAGATAAAAGAATGAAAAAATGTATTTTCCATTTACTGTGATAACCAGGGTAGGGAGAGCCGCAGTTGAAGAACGGTGGAGCATTTAAATGCTAAAATCAACATAACGCACCCAATCACCATAGACGAGGTGGGCCTGTAATATGTAGTAAGATAACTGTATATAATACCTTGTTATAGATCTTAACAGCACCATCAGAGTTCTTTGTTGGGCTTTGGTTGAACGATATTTGACTACAACCACCTGAGACTCTGCACAGGAAGAGTCAATTTTCTACATTTCTTGGTCAAATTAGTGACACTTTGAACATTTTCACACAACTTTTAAGTTGCTAAAGACTCAGTGGTGAAGCAGTCACATAGATCAAATAAAGTTGTTATTGTCAACATGACGATATTTTATCATTTGCAGGGTGGAAAATTTTAGTCAATAAGCCCTTAACCGACAACGATCTCGGCGATGTTTTAAGAGTAAAATAAAACAGTATCTATAAAATAAATATGGAGTCCTATAATACAGGGGGTACCGGTAACAGGAGTTTCAATTGTACAGGGGTAAGGTTAGTCGAGGTGATATGTAAATTTAGGTATGGGTAAAGTGACCATGTATAGATATAACAGCGGAGTAGCAGCAGTGTGGGGGGGGTTGGGGCATTTGATTAAATGTTCAGTTGTCTAGACGCCTTTTGGCTTGGGTGACAGAAAGTATAGACAGTTTTTTTGCACGGCTAGAGCTTTTCTGTATCTTTCTTGCCCGGTGCCAGTAGCAGGAGAGAATCACTGACTGTTGGGTGACTGGGTACTTAATATAGGTCTGGATGGGCAGGAGGCTTAGCCCTGTGATGAACCTGGGCCGTTATGCACTACCTTGCATGCGCCATTACGATCGGTGCCGAGCAGTTACCACACCAGGCGGTGATGCAACCGGTCAGGAATCTCTCCGATGGTCAGCTGTTAGAACTTTTGAGGATTGGGGAACCCAGCCAAAGTCTCCTGAGGGAGAAAAGGCGTTACTCCGTGCCTTCACCAATTTCTTGGTGTTTTCTTGGACCCCTGATAGGTTCTTGGTGATGTGGACAGCAGGACTTGAAACTTCACCAGTCTCCACTAAGCCTGTCGAGTGTGAAGATGGGGGGCGTGGTCTGTCCCTTCCTTTTCTCTGTAGTCCAAACGATGATACTCCTTTGTCTTGCTGACGTTGGAGGGAGAGGTGTTTAGTACTCGCACTCGGCGGAGCTGGTGCCCCGACGAGGCAGGCTCGCCGAGCTTGTCGCTGCGTCCTGTGCCTTCGAGAGCTACCGCGGTGGGCATGGCCGTAAGGTCCGTCTGTATAGCGCGGCTTGTTTAAGGGATGGTGGGACTCTTCCGTGGCAGGAGGGGGAGGAGGCTATATATGATTAAGGAGCGTGCATCATTGGCGTTCTAGGGTCTAGTCGAGGCGGGGTGGTGACTCGCGTGGTCGGTGAATGGGGATGTGCTGGGAACGGCTGTTCGAATCTCGTACGAGTGGCCTGGTCTCAGTTGTGTTGGTTGGGTGATAGCCATATTAGACTGATCGCTCGACTGTGTGTTGTTGTCCGTGAGCTTGGACTAATGAGGTGTTGACGTCGTGTTGGCCACGCAGTTGTGGGTGAAAAGGGAGTACAGACGAGGGACCTAAGCACACACCCATGAGGGCCAGTGTTGAGGATCAGCGTAGCCGAGCGTGTTGCTGTCTACCTTACCACCCTGGGGGCGCCCCTCCAGGTTAGTTAGGATCGACAGAGAAGTGGAGGGGTTTAGTCCAGGGTCTGTTAAACTTAGTGATGAGCTGTGTAGGCACTATGGTGTTTTGAACGCTGCACTGTAGTCAAGTGAACAGCGTTCCTCACATAAGGTGTTCCTTTCATCCACGGTGAGAAAGGGCAGTGTGGGAGTGTGATTGAGATTGCGTCATTGTGTATATGTGGGGCCGTTATGAGAGTTTGGAGTGGGTCTAGTTATCCGGGAGAATGCTGTTTGATGTGAGCCATGACCAGCCTTTTATAGCACTTCATGGCTATACGGTGTGTTGGCTACGGGGCGGTAATCTATTTCGGCAGGTTACCTTCGCTTCCTTGGGCACAGGGACTATGGTGTTCTGTTTGAAACATGTAGGTATTACAGACTCGGTCAGGGAGAGGTTGAAAATGTCAGTGAAGACACTTGCCAGTTGGTCCGCACATGCTAGGAGTACACATCCTTGTAATCTGTCTGGCCCCGCGGCTTTGTGAATGTTGACATGTTTTAATGTCTTGCTCACATTGGCTACCGAGAGTGTAATCACACAGTCGTCCAGAACAGCTGGTGCTCTCCTGCATGCTTCAGTGTTGCTTGCCTCGAAGCGAGCATAAAAGGTATTTAGCTCGACTGGTAGGCTTGCGTCACTGGGCAGCTCGCAGCTGGGTTTCCCTTTGTAGTCCGTAATAGTTTTCAAGTCCTGCCACATCTGAAGAGCGTCAAAGCCAGTGGAGTAGGATTCAATCTTAATCCTGTATTTACGCTTTTCTAGTTTGATGGTTCATCTGAGGGCATGTCGGGATTTCTTATAAGCGTAGTGTTTAGTTTTTGCTTGTAAGCAGGAATCAGGAGGATAGAAATACGGGCAGATTTACCAAGTGGAGTGCAAGYGAGATTTTTGTATGTGTCTCTGTGTGTGGAGTATAGGTGGTGTAGAGTTTTTTTTCCTCTGGCGGCACATGTGAAATGCTGGTAGAAATGAGGTAAAACGGATTTAGGTTTGCCTGCATTAACGTCCCCGTCTACTAGGAGCGCCGCTTCTGGATGAGCATGTTCTTGTTTGCGTATGGCCTAATACAGCTTGTTGAGTGGGGTCTTAGTGCCAGCGTCGGTTTGTGGTGGTAAATAGACGGTTATGAAAAATATAGATAGTGTGGTCTACAGCTTATCAAGAGGTACTCTATCTAAGCCTAGCAATACCTCAAGGGATAAGATAGGGATAGGGGGCAGCATTTTCACTTTTGCATGAAATGCGTGCCCAGAGTAAACTGCCTGCTACTCTGTCCCAGATGCTAATATATGCATATTATAGTAAGTATTGGAGAAAACACTGAAGTTTCTAAACTGTTTTGAATGGTGTCTGTGAGTATAACAGAATGATATGAACAAAATCCAACAGGAAGGGGAAATCTGAGGTTTGTAGTTTTTTTCAAAGCTTGGCCTACGAATACAGTGTTCTATGGGTTCTAAGTTGGACTTCCTAAGGGCTTCACTAAGATGTCAACCTCTTTTAAAAACTTTGTTTCAGGCTTCTGCTATAAAGGGGGGGAATGGGAGCTGAATGAGTCAGTGGTCTGGCAGAGTGTCTCAGGCTCGTGACGCGCACTCCGACGAGTTAGCTCTCGATTCAGGCTTTGCTCTTGAAATGAATTCTCCGTTTGTGAGATAACGCTGATTTTGTATTGCGTATTTATCTTCGCGACGTTATTTATTTTCTCAGCTTTATTAGAAACGAAGTATTGGGACTAAACAGATACGAGTACTGCCGCTAAAATAGAGGCATGTGATTCTAACGTCGGCTCTGATAGTGTTTTTCTACGACCGTGTGTAACTGTCGCTAAACATATAGGCTTGAACAGCTTCTTTTGCTCTGTGCCGAATTCTGCTACATATAATTTTTTCTAGACGTGAATGAGCATTGAATTGAGGTGTGTCCAGGTGTCTGGCGTAAGGGATCCTCTCAGATATGAATCAGTTATGAATGAAAAATTATTTGTCAAATGTTCAAGTGTTTGGATGCATAACATCGATTGTACTATTCTAAACGGTGTTATATCACCGGAGCAAAGGCTCTAATTTTTTGGTGCGTAAGATGCAATGGTAGAAAAAGACAAGAATCAATATATCAGTTTGTCAGAATAAGGCAGAGTATAGTTGCTGACCGACTGTCAGTATAAATGATAACAATCTATAGCATGGACTTTAATATAGAGAAATCTGCTAATGGATGAGTTATGCGTTAGATACATGGCGATATATTAGAATAGAGTCAGCTGATGATTCTGGGAGTGTCACTGGTGGCTAGAGTATCAAAAGTGATTAAGGTTTCTCAAATTAGATTTTATCAGAGATAACAGATGATAAATTTTTGCTCCTTTAACTTTCTGATGGGGTTTTGGTACACACGATCTGCCACAGTTGCAGCGAAGGAAATATAGATTCCATTGTTTTGTTCTGTGCTTGTGCGCTGCTACGGTACTTGGGGGACTCTCCTGAAGACGCGCAGGTTGTCAGTTATTCTGTTCTTTATCTTTGGGATCGTTTAACAGTCTTATTTTCTGATATACATCTAGCAGCATATCTAAAACTTTTTTATTTTTTTATTTCACGCTTTATGTTAACGCAGGTAGAAACAAGTTCTCAATTAAACTGCGACTGGTCTATGGGCGTCCTAGGCAGTTCCTTTACACTATCCCTGTGGCGTGTCTCATGAGTGGGTTAAGTCGCGAGTAGTAGTTCCTGCTGTAAGATGTTTAATAGCAAGAGATAAGTCTTATTTAATTTGTGAATAACACTGCGCTAGTGGGGCATTACTTAATCATCTTGTGTTCTCATTGATGTGTACCTATAATCGATCAGTGGTATTTTGCTGGCTTGAGTGTGAAGATGACGCGGCACCCTGATAGTGTACGGATCACTAGACACTACGCTCACTGAATATGCCAAGATGTGCTGTACGTGAACAAGTCATACAAATTCTGAACGTAATTCTTTGAGCAATATAATAGTGCTAAGTTGTTGTATTATTTTATATTAGACAAACTAGAGCACTCGATGGTTGTTATGCCGTGCGTTTTTGTATCAGAATGTCCGGGTATCCCTGTGCAGCTGTTATTGGCTAGATAAGACAAAGATATATAAGGTTAGTGTTTTTTAGATGGATACTTCTGTTCGCTGTCTTGCATTTTTTGCTGACCTCATCACTAGAGTCTGAACCTGGGTCTAGCAGTGCTCGCGAAGAGGTCGACTAGTCGTTTTATATATGTACGCTTGGCTCTGAAACTAAACATAATAAATCGTGCTTTAGAGAATGATGTCCAAACCTTTCGATGAGGTTCGTCGGTGTTGGATTAAGGCGTTTGCTCGCTGTAAAAGAACTTACTTTTTGAAATCGGAAAGATCTTAGTGTGGAGGGAGTAAGGAATGATTGCTCCCACTCTCTTATAGTATTGATGGTCAGTCTTCGCATCACTGTGTGTACACTACAGTTGTCTGATAATTGGATGAGTTCTACTCTTATGGAATAGTATAGTGCTATTGTGATACTGTTTTCTCGGCTCTTTAACTGGCATTTGTCGCGAACTAGACGCTGGACAGCATTTCTTGTTAGACGGCTCATGCTTGGCTTGACGGGGTTTATATCAGCTAGTGCGTGAATAGGTCGCACCTGAAGATTAAAATGATAGAAGGTTGTCATTATTTAGACACTACTGTCACGCAATGTAACAGCATTACATTGAGCTCAACTGGGCCTGCGAACGATGGGTTCCAGTGACTAGCAATGCCACCACAGCCTTACTTCATTCTAGCCTGGTTAATTGACAATAGATAGCAACGAGATCAGAAGGTGGTAAACCGTGCCTTGGAGACCCTTATACAGAAGGCTAGTTGTGCTGATCATGCGAATATTGCACTATGACATAATATACTCACAGGGCAAATTGGTTGAAGAGATTATTTTCGCGGGATGTGCATTTGCACTAGTGCCACTAGTGTTCCACGATCAGTGAACCCATAGAGATCATCTAGGTTTCCTCAATCTAAACTAGCTTCTCTACGTTTTGCTTAAAAACGCTTGACTCGTATAAAATCTAAATGTCAAAATTTGTCATTGAGACAAAGCCCCCATGTTGTGAGCGACAGACATAAAGTTTAGGCGTTTATATGGGTGGGTGAGATATGGGTTAGTACTGATAACAAGGTCCATGACTTTTAATCGCTATGAATGATAAATTTACAAAAGGGGATGGGTTTGCACCTCATATAGATCATAATACACGTTAGAATAATATATATTATATCATTAACTAGTCTTTTAGTGAAACTAGAATTTATCTCAGACAATAGAATAGATCAACAGAGAAATTGAAATGATAGGAGTGCAGTGACAAGAATATTTAGAAATTGGGGTAGCTAGAAGATATAGTATATGAGTTTAATGATTTGGGAACGCAGTGTGTATTCATTGGATCTGGTTCGGAGGTCATTTGTTGTATAACATGTTCACTATGTTGTCAATCTCATTGATCATTTGCGATTCTGCTCGCTAGATGATTGCACATTGGCTAACTAGATTCTCGGATGGCTATTGCACGGCCGGTGTTACTCTCTTCCTGCATGTGCTGGGACGATAGCGTCGCCTGATAGATTTACAGACATGAGGCATGAGGATGATAGCTTCCTCCTCCTCCAGTGATACGTAATTATGCGACTTGTTTAATTCAGTGTCATGGGTGTGGGAAGGGTCACTGAATATCAAATTCAGTGGTGGCTATATGTTCGTGGGAACTTGGCAAGAATCATCTCCATATCATACGATTCGTTAGAACATCTGCTCGCGAATTATATAAATTATGTGTGCCCTGTTCTTCTCAGCTTCGAGAGCAATGTCTCTACCTAAAGATCAAAACAGCAGTGTATTTCAGACTGTTTTAAGTACTTTTTGAAGTTACTAGCAGATATTATGTTAATTAATTTACCTAGCTTCGTTATTATTCAACATACTCGGCAATGTAGTTGTAGCGGGCTACATTTCGTTGATGCCTGGAAAGTATTAGCTACTGGTGAGCATTATGTGTGCTAGCTAGCAGGATTTTTCTGGTATACTGATAGGGTTAATTACCAGCTAGCTGCTAAAGGTTCTGGAGTAGACTTTAGTACATTCCGGAATTGAGTTATTTTGCATTGCTATCTTTTGCTATGATGTTTAGATGTTTCAATATGAAGAATTTTGTGTTGTGCATAAGTGTTAAACTCCATCGGAGTAATGTTAAACTAGCCTACTGGGTAGCTCGCTACATTGTAAATGAAAATGTGGTCGCTAAGCTCGGGTAAGTTAAGCTTTCTGTGGCAGGACGAGTTTATTTTGCCGCAAGTCACAATGTTGAGACATTGTTGTTTAGAGGTTGATTTGTATTGTTGAAATGGAGCTAGGGGATAGGCAGTTTTGGACTATTTCACTATGTCAACATTGGATATCGGATGGTCCCAGAATACATTTCTTTATTTGGAGAGATGAAATTATGGTTTTGGTTTGCCGCCGGACTGGCGGAGACAGTGTGGTGTAGAAGGGAAGCGTTTGATTGGGAGAGACAGTTGTGTGCTGCATAGGTATTCTATCATACTATACATTTATTAATGACATGTCTATTTTAATATTGTTCTTCGTCAGAACATGGATAAAAGCAGGAAATCTCTGTGCCAAAGGTATGTAGCCAACCGTCACACCCCTCATTTCCTGCATTTTAAAGTGGCAATGCGCAGTTGCAAAATCATGTTTTGACCTACAATTTATGATATAATCCCATTGATTCTTGAAGAATATAACTTATAGAATGCCCATGAGCTTAGTTTCAACTGTGGTACCCATTCAGAACTCAACATATAAGCATGTTTTTACTTAATGTGGGTTAACAAAATGTAAACAACACTATATAGCCTCAAAACATGGTTAAACATGGAAATCCACTAATGGGAGGGAATGTACCTCAAATTAGCTGTATTGGCAGAGAGATTAAACTTTTGTTTTGGTCTATTAATTAGCCAGCCTGGGGATGTACCAAGCAAGCACAACTCACAATGCAAAACTTCTGATTTAGAATGTCTTATGTGATTGTTTTTCAATAGCAACTATCAGGAAGATTACCTGAAAAAAAAAAAAAATCATAGTTACATTCAGCTGTTTGTACAAATTGATACAAAACACAGCTGAATGACCGGCTGCATCAGCGGAGTATGAATCTTCCTGGACAGCGAGCTCGAGTGAAGGTGTTCAGGATCCTCGGCTGGTAAATTTGTGCCTGTAGACACGCGGCTGCCCTTTCGCTGAAGCAATGGGATCAGCCGCAGTCTACCGTCAAACTTACCGGGCTGAGTGAGTTCTAACAAAAATGTGATGTAGATTGCTTGCTATATGTGGAATTTTGTTGTTTACTCTTATGTCTGTTCCAGTCTTTAATATGTGTTGTTTAACAGGCAAAGCTGGGAAAGACTGAAAAAAACGCACTAAAGAGTAAGACAGACACCGAAAGAGGCCCAGAAGACTTTGGAAACGCAGGGATCAGAGGAACAGCGAGGGATTTGTTCAGAACTCATGCTCAGTCCGGTAAGTTGGTGAGGGTAGACTTTGAGACTGCTTCTGAACACGGAGGAAGTCTTATGTCTTTTTATCTCCTCTCCTTGCCTTCCTATGCCCCTCCGAATTTGTTGGCCATCAGTGTTTCATGCTTTCTTTGTTTGCGATTAGGTTTGAGATGACTTCTCACCAAGAGGCCTAAGAGCAGTGTGGAGAGAGCATCAGTTTGGAAGCATTTTGGGAAATGTGTGATGAAAGTGCTACAGAAGGTTCCCACGGCAAAGGGATTGTTCTGTTATGGGTCAGACGCAGCTCCTCAAAAACAGACATGGTAAAGACAAAAAACTGGTGCACAACAAAATGCAAACAGAGCAAGGCTCCGCAGCCAGTAACAGGCTAGCATGCAGAAGTGAAGTTACACAGGTGAATGGGAGAGTTGTAAAGACAAAAAGCTTTTTAGAATAAGCTCTAAAATGCGGCAGGTCCTAGTTTGAGGCTTGTGAGCTAGTTCTGCTCTTTTTTGTGGTTTTTTTGTTTGTGGTGGAAGACTTAGTGTGTCGAGATACACGTCAAACCCTGTTACAGATAAATATATAGATAGTAAAAGGCTAGACATTTTTTTAGCAATTTTCATTTTTGTCTAAAAACTTCAATTCACAAAAGCTTTCCAATCCTTGTCAAAGGGGATTTATGCATGATTTATAATGAAACCTGCCTCCGAGTGGCGGGCAGTGGTCTTAGGCACTCATCGCAGTTTGCTAGCTGTGGCGTATAGAGATTGATAAATTGTTCCAGCGTCGTCCTGGTAGGGAGGTTTGTCTGGCAGGAGCTGTCTTGTCCCATTGCGCTCTAGCAACTCCTGTGGGGCCGGGCCCGCTGATTTTTTAACCTAACTTAACGGGCTTGCATGCTGACATGGTATTCAGGTGTAATGGTGGTTTCGCTCTACACTTGGTGTGGTGGCTTCGGGGTTAAGCGGGCATTGTGTAGGAAGCAGGCAGCTTGGCGGGTCGTGATTTCGGAGGACGCATGCTTCTCTACCTTCGCCTTCTCCGAGTCCGTAGGGAGTTGGGCAACGATGAAACAGAACTGTTTAACTACAATTTGGATACCACGAAATTTGGGGAGATAATGTGGTTAAACAATATATATAATATGTTATGGTCA
>NW_019947015.1:61389-62047 GCF_002910315.2 Salvelinus sp. IW2-2015 | reverse complement strand
TAGTATCAAATCAAATTGTATTTGTCACATGCGCCGAATACAACCTTACTGTGAAATGTTTACTTACAAGCCCTTAACCAARAAAGKAGTTCAAGAAATAMAGTTAAGAATATATTTATTACAAAAAAAGTTTWAAAAAATTATCTAAAAAATGAACACAAGAAAATGACATAACAGTAACGAGGCAATATCCATYGGGTACAGGTACCGAGTCAATGTGCGGGGGTACAGGTTAGTCGAGGTCATTTGTAAAGTCACTATGCTCATTGAGTTTATTCTCCAGTGATTGCACATTGGCCAATAGAWTGGATGGTAGAGGCGGGTTACCCACTCGCTGACTAATTCTCACAAGGCACCCTGATCTGCTCAACTGTATTTCCTTGTTTTCTTCATGTGAATAATGGGGATTTGGGCCTTGTCCGGGAGCAACATTATATCCTACGTGTCAGACTCATTAAATAAATCTATGTCCAGTTCGAGGTGAGTAATCTCTGTTCTGATATCCAGWAGCTCTTTTCGGTCATAAGAGACYGTGGCAGCAACATTTTGTACAAAATAAGTTAAACAATTTAAAATAGCACAATTGGTTAGGAGCCCGTAAAACAGCAGCCATCCCCTCTGGCGCCATTCACTTGATTTGATTTGATTTGAAGCAGTC
>NW_019947015.1:45600-61155 GCF_002910315.2 Salvelinus sp. IW2-2015 | reverse complement strand
TATCTTCCTCCTGGCACTTGAAACCACTGAAAATCTCCTTCCGGTTGTCGGAGTTGAAATAGCCTCAGAATTGCGTTCAATCCGATGTGGATAGTTTTCAGCACGAGTCCCCGCTGAGGCCAATTCCGCCGCTGGAGGCAAATTCCCCGCTGAGCTTCATGCTTGCCCTCTTCAAACACGCAGCATCCAGCCTTTCGGAAACGCCGTTGTGATAAGTGGATTTTTGAACCAATGCTCCACGGTCAGGACCCACTGCGCAGACTGGGACCATAAGTTGCTTCTTCGCATGCGGCCCGTTTTAGTGAAGGATTCTCCCCATTGTCATTCCAAGCCTCCCACTGAACCACGGAGCGCCACCTTAAAGCACGATTTACACTTTGAGCGAGTGGCTGCAAAATACTGTGTTGTGCCCCCAGAATCACAGCTGAATTGAGTTTTTGTCCTCTTGATGGCTTCTTTCACAGGAATCTGTATGTGGGCCCTTCATGCTGTCCAACCACGAGCAATCCTTTGTTCTTGTGAAAAGAATCCTCGGTCGTCTTGCCGTAACCACTCCGTATGCCATCATTTGCATTAGGCCTTCCGTCAATCCATCCTTTCTTGTTGACTTTCACAACAATTCCTCTCGGGAATTTTTCTTTTGCAATCGTTCATGCGCTGAAAATCTCAACATCCGGTGGAAGCTGTTCTCCCGCGATGCCCGTTGCACTCAAACACATTAAGTGCGTTTTTTCCTATGCCCAGTTTTTCACCGTGACGGATGATTCGCCTTTCCTGTTGACAGTCCGAGTGAGAGGCAGGTCAAACGTCAGAGGAACCTCGATCCATATTTATGATGTCCGTGCGGCCGATGGAATCTCCGCTATCGTTGCATCAGGGAATTGCGGCAAGTTTGACATTTTTCCTCGTAGTCGGGAGGGAGCTCCTGACCACGACTCTCCTACCCTGATGGGACAGGCTTTACGTTCTCAATAAATCTTAGACACCCACGATGGTCCACCTCTAAAATCCTCTAAACTTCCCATTTGCAGTGCAGTGGCGATTGTTTTGGCTTTCAGTCGGATCTGCACAGTTTGAAACACCTCGGCCGTTTGCTCTCTGTGTGTTGACCCAGTGATCTTCAAGCTTTTTTTTCAAGTTCGGGCATCTGCTTTTCTTCCCCTCTGAAGCTTTTGTGTCTTTGTGCACTGAAGTCAGTTTCCTCGCCCTGCTGTTAATCGCAACGTTCTTATCCATCGAACCATTTAAGGGCCAAGCTCCCGTGCAGCAGCTCTATTTCCTTTTCCAACAAGCCAGATCGATCGCCTTCAACTTGAAAGGCTGCATCATATGCATTTCCCGTGTCTTGCCATGATGAGGGTGGACAAAATGGACTACCGTAATTCAGAATGATGGGAAGTTTAGCGCGCTCATTACGTCACATTATGTGACGGTGCTCAGTTTTTTTGGCGGGCATGAGCTTTGTGAAAGCTGGGAAAAATCCATAAATTAGCCGCGTCATTGTATAAGCCACGAGGGTCAAAGCGTGGGAAAAAAGTAGCGGTTATAGGTCGGAAAATTACGGATGTTATTTTTATACCAAGTATCAGCCCTCACACCATGTAAAGGATCAAGTAAGCTCTTAATGAAATTTTTCTTCATAAAATGCACCTAAAAACAAAAATGTTTGGTATAAAAAAGTACTGTATAACATGTACCAACACAATACATTATGTTATGGTAATACAATAATGTAATATCGTGGTGAAAAAGTACCCAAAAGTCATACTTGAGTAAAAGTAAAGATACTTTAATTGAAAATGACTTAAGTAAAAGTCTAAAGGTATTTGGTTTTAAATACCCTTGAAAAAAAATTGTTTAATATAAGAGAAACAAAACATCCCCTACAGAGCCAACATTGTTTTAAAACAACTATTTCAACAAGTGCTTTTCAACTGGTTCTCCTGGTACAGAGCTGTAGCTTTACTGGTTCTCTGTTGGTACATTTTCCTCTGTAGTAGACAGAGTATCTGAGCTACTCTCTATTACTGTACACGTTGTATCTTGAGTGGTTCTACTGGTCCGCAGGGTCACCTGAACTGGACTTTCCTGGATTGGATAGAGTACCACTGCCCACCTTTGGACTAAATGTTGTGGCTATAGAACAGCTGACAATCCTAGACTGCTTCTATCAGGAGTGTCTGTACTGTCTGACACCGAGCTAGTGAGTCTCCTCAGACCTGATAGAAGAGAGAGAAACACCTGACCTGTCTACCTGACCAGCTGCTCCTCTGGGTTTCCATTGTCTTCACTACGCTTCCTTGTTCTACACCCATCTGAAAGCAATGTGAGTGTCTTGTAGATGATGTCTTGGTGTGAAACACGTGGTGGGGCGTGTCTTGTTTTAGGAGGAGTTGGGGTCTTGATGTATGGGAATTCAACATGGGTGTTTGTTTGGGAGAAGTTAGGTTCTTCACCTCTTCTCTCTTTGACGCTCCTTCTTCATCCCTCTCTGAAGGTTGGTGGAGACCTCTGGACCGTCTATCTGGCTGTTGTGGGTGGCTCTGCTGGATTCCCCTCTTGGTCCTCTGATCCTGGCTCCACCTCAGAGTTCATGTCCTCCTGTTGTCTTTACATCATTCTCCTCTCCCTCACCCTCTTGCTTTCCCTCCCCCTCCATCTTGTCTTCCCTCTGTCTCTCCCCATCAACTCTCCTTCCTGTCCATCTCTCTTTCCCTGTCCATCTTTCTCCCTCTGTCATTATTTTGTCAACTCCTCTCATGTAACCCCTGGTCAGATCGGTTCCCCCACTGTTTATCCTGAACCTGTTGGGAGTATTAGATTTGTGTTCAGGCTGTATCCATTGCTGGAATGTGACATCTGAAGGGGTTGGACGGGATGAGATAAGCCCATCCTCTACCTCTTTCTCTCCCTCACTCGCTTTCTTCACTTCCCATCTTCTCTCTCTCTCTCTCCTTCCCCCCCTCCATCTCCAGATTCCTTAGTTGGTGTCCTCATCTGATATTTAGGCAGGTTGGAATCCCGGCCCTGATTCTGGTCCTGATATGGTTCCTCTCAACGAGGATCCTTCCAGCTCTTCCTTCTGTAGTTTTTTACCACCAGGAAGTCTCCAGGGCGCAGACAATGCTCAGTTCCTCCTGATAGTTGGGCGGAGAACCTTCACATGTGGAAGAGAGATCTTAAGAACATTGTTAAGTGAGCACAGTATGCTACCATGTTTTCTTCCATTCCCTGCAGCTCAATCTTTTTGAGGAAAGTGGTGTGTAGTCATTCTCATGGGTCGCCCTGTCAGCACTTCATGGGGAGAGAGACCAGTCACTGTGGGGAATTTCTCTCAGAAGAGCTGCTGCTATAGCTCCCCTGCAAGGAAAAGCTTCAATCCATTTTAGAAAATAGGTCCAACAATCACTAACAATACTTGTTCACCTCACAAGGGATCAATTCAATGAAGTCCATCATCAAAGTGCTCACAAGGGCCTTCTGGCCTGGGATGTGATGGCAGGAATACTGAAATGCTGAGTCCAACATTATTAGTCATACAGATCACACACTCTTACAAAAATGTTCAGCAAACACAGTAAATCCTACGTAGTTCAATATTTATTTACAAGATTTACCATCCCTCTTTTGACACATGGTCTTGACCATGTGACAATTTAGCAAAGTATTGAAAGTTACAACAGGGCATGGCAGGCTATTAGAATCATCAGGCCATACACCCGAGGTGTTCCTTGTGACATGTTTCAGCCCACCGCCTTTCCTCAGTTTCATCAGCAGCTGCCTGCAAAAACCACAACATCATTAAGAGAGAAGTGGT
Organism: Salvelinus sp. IW2-2015; assembly: GCF_002910315.2. Classification (NCBI taxonomy): domain Eukaryota; kingdom Metazoa; phylum Chordata; class Actinopteri; order Salmoniformes; family Salmonidae; genus Salvelinus; species Salvelinus sp. IW2-2015. The sequence goes on along the minus strand of NW_019947015.1, from coordinate 57,338 downwards.
TAGTGGAAACAGGAACTGCTGCTCTCTGTAGAAGGGAGAAGAAGAGGAAGCAGCTAGCTTGGCCGCACATCAGCTTAGCGTTCCCTTGAGAAACACTGTCCTTTGCAGAAGTGTGTGCTTGGCACTAACCACTGCAATAGATGAGGGGAGCTGAACGGCCACAGCAAATAGGAAACAAGATCACTGTGAACAATAGTTGTTCCAGACAAAGTTAAAAATCCTCTATTCTTCCACAAAGTGCCAAAATCGTGCACAAACCTTAATGCATATCTATCAGTATAGATATTAACAGAGCATACCTTAGCCAAAATGCATTGCTCTAGCTAAACCAAATAATAGCAGACAAGTGAAGGGGAAGTCTAGCACTTTGCACAGTTTGAACAGTGGTGATAAACAGCATAGCATATTCAAAAGAGGAACGTCTTTTAGGTCAAGCCTAGGGCTACAGTCAATCTCAATGGTCAGTCATGTTCTTCACCGGCATCAGCTGTAGGGAGGAGAGTAGAGGGTTAAGTACAGTACATCTCTTCAGTGTAACATGAGACATCGTCAAAAGGATGTTCTGATAATCAACAATCTGGTCTGGTCTGAGTGGGTCCTTGTTGTCTTTGTCAGAACGAGAATTTCTCCTGCATGCCTTCACATGGAATTGCCCCACCGGTGTTCCCTCGCAGACCCTCACTGCCGAGCTCCATAGGTAAATCAATCATCCTTCATCGTGACGCCAAATTGTTTTGGGAAATTACACTAAGGACTCCAAGTCAAAGTTAAATGAACAGACTTTATTGATATCGGCCGGAGAGGTTTACAACAAACTCAATACTCAAAGTACAAGTCTGTCAAAAGCTCTGGGGCAGCTTCTTTTTCAGCACTCGTTATACTCATGCACAAACTAGGCATCTCTGCTCTCAAGGTGCAATCATGACATTGCACACACAGTTTTCTAGGTTTGGGCCAAAGTATCAATGTGTTCCCTTCTTTCTGTTCTTCTTTCTATCAGTCCCTTTCCTGAGAGCAAAGTCCCAGAACATCCTACACAAACATCAGGGAAACAAACACGCTAGATGTAGTCACGCATTGCAGAGACACAGAGGACACTAACAGTTCCACTACAAGGGTTACCATGCACAATTTCAGCTGTTAAAATCATCTCTCTCCTTGCCAATACAATAGGCCAATAATATGTTATCATTGGGAGTCAGAAGTAAAAACCCCAAGGGTTGGGGAGTAACTAATTACATGTAACCTACCCAACCTGGAAACTCCCTACTTCTTATGCTAAAGCCACCCACACACACACAGCTAAAATGTACCATAATTTATGACCTGCACATACTGGTTACTGTAGGCCTTCTGCAGTCACATATTACAGTTATGGGTTGCGGTCGATATTGGAAACGTAGCCTACTTGTGCAAACATGGCTTATTATTTACTAGCAGTTTTCAAACATGTTTTATTGACTTGTGATATCCTTGTTTGTAATCAGCACACATAACAGACCAGTAACTTGTAGTAAAAACGAGTGCATCTTTAAAAGAAGAGTTTTGCACCACCAAGACAACAGCCTGTGCAACAGAATAACCTRCTTGATGAAACTGAGTATCGCTTCAGTCAAAAAGACGCTATGAAAGTATGAGCCTCTTAGAAGTAATTTTGCTAGTTTGTTTGTAGTTACAGACAACAAAATAGTTGTGTAGTATGTTGACTCACTGTGGCTATAGCTGTGTTTGAATACCCATACTAAATACTTAATGAGTATATACTACATACCATTAGGTCATTTTAGTACACTGCAAACAAATGGTATCCTTTTGTCACAATCGTCGAAAGGATTAGACCAAGGTGCGTAGAGTTCCACATATTTTAATAAATTGAAACGCACCAAAACAAAACAATAAAGCACAAACGAAACGTGAAGCTACTGGTGTGCACACAGGCAACTAACTGTAGACAAGATCCCATGAAACACAAAGGGGAAATGGCTGCCTAAATATGATCCCCAATCAGAGACAACGATAAACAGCTGCCTCTGATTGGGAACCATATCAAGGCACCATAGAAATACAATTCCCMTAGATGACCCACCCTAGACACTTTTGCACAGCAACAGCATCAACKTCSGGTAAACAGTCGAAGAGCTAGTACGCTTAACTGAAAGGTGTCACATCCTAACCATAGAGAGCTGTTAATTCTCTATGTTGGTTGGGGCGTGACACCTTTCAGTTAAGCGTACTAGCTCTTCGACTGTTTACCCGACGTTGATGCTGTTGCTGTGCAATCTCTTGCTAGCTAGTTAGCATAACAAATTACTAGTTAGAGATTTTACGACTTCRGGTGTGTTCTTAAATTCAATCTGGAGTGCCAGAGTGCGCTCATAAATTCAGAGTGTTGTCAGATTGTCCATTTGTAAATTCAGAGCGTTTTGCTCTCGGAGAGCACACTGGACATAACGTGCAAGGTAACTTATTTGAAAAGTCATTACATTGCTCAACTTTTTCTTAACATTTGTCATAATTAGTTAAAGCAATAGAATTTGTATCCGCTCTCGTTTGACTTCGGCTGCATATTTTCTGCCATTTTCTTCAAATATGAAAACGATGTGAAGCCACGCCACATTTCCTGAAGAATTGCATTAGGGGCCCTAAAGTACGGAAATAGTGTCCTCTGCGTGTATACTTCATATTTTGGCAAATTTAGTATGACATCCGGGAATTTTGGCATACTAACTATATCCATACTATGACCAATAAGCATACTATATACTAAATTCATGTCACAAATAGTATGGTTAGTGCGATTATTATGAGTGTTCGAACACAGCTATAGTCTTTAGCCTGCCTACCTAGCAGACATGAGAAGTAAAAGTGAAAATAAAACTTCAGCTTGCCTGTTGAGCCCCTCGATTGAAAACAATATGTTGGATTAAGCCGATGACAAAGGTCAAAATAACCTAGCTAGTGACTTCAAATCAATAAAATATCCATCAAAGCCTAAACATATGTTTGACACAAAGTAATTACAATTCATTTTACTCTTCAATTCAGATTAATCTATACCGGCTATTCCCAAACTGGGGTACGCATACCCCATGCTGTCGGGGGTACGCCAAATAGAAATGTGATTCACATTTTCAAACAGTCCATTTAGATTTTCCAACGGGGCTATACATTTGGGTGATGTTTTTTTCCTCGCCTGAGTAGACCTCGTCATTTCACTGGCAAAAATAAAAATGAAACCATCTAGTGTTCAGCGAAATAACAAACACAATGTCAAATACAGGCTCCCACGCCTCGGCCGGCCCGTCAGGCTCGCTCGCCCAGGTGGAATGCCGGGTGTCGCCCATGTCACACCTGCTCCCGCTCCCCATCTTTTCGCACACCTGTCACCATCGTTACGCTCATCAGCGCTTCATTGGACTCACCTGTACTCCTTCACGTTTTGATTATCTTCCAATATCTGTCTGTTCCTCTGTCTCATCCCTGTGTCAGCATTATTGTCGTTGTTGTTTTTCCCCTGTCCAGACGCTGTCCTTGTTTGTTTCTTGTCCGTTGTTCACTCCCTGTACTTGCTTCTCGTCTCCAAGCGTCTGCCCGTGCATATATTTGTGAAAAGAAATCTTCAAATCTAGGGGGCCAAATTATATTGAAAACAGATATGCTCAGATATACCATATACCAGAGTGTAATTTGAAGGAATTTGATGAAGACACACTGTTTGTCAAATAAAAATATTAAGGTATTACAACAAATACACATGCACCATTGTTGTTAGTAATACAACATCTCAGTACTGCAGAGCTCTCAGTAATACCACATCTCAGTGCTGCAGAGCTCTCTTAGTAATAAAACATTTCAGTACTCCAGAGCTTCTTCTTAGTACCAAACAACATCTCAGTACAGCCAGAGCTCTCTCTTAGTAATAAAACATCTCATACAGCAGACTCTCTCTCAGTAATAAACATTAATTCACGTACTGGTCAGACACTCCTCCTCTTAGTAACAAACATTCAGTAACTGGCAAGAGCTCTGCTCTTAGTAATAACATCCAGTACAGCAGAGCTCTCTCTTAGTAACAAAACATCTCAGTACTGAACAGAGCTCTCCTTAGTAATAAAACATTTCAGTACTGCAGGAGCTCTCTTCTTAGTAAAATCACACATCTCAGTAACTGCAGAGCTTCTCTCTTGTAATAAAACATCTCAGAAGCTAGAGCTCTCTCTTGATACACTCAGAACTGCAGAGCTCTTCTCTCGTAGATACAACAATCTCAGTACTACAGAGCTCTCTCTTAGTATAAAACCATCTCAGTAACTGCAGAGGCTCTCTTAGTAATACAACATTTCGAGTGAGTGCAGAGGCTCTCTCTGAGTAAATAGAAACATCTTCAGAACTTGTAGAGCTCTCTTTTACAAGCGATGAGAATGAGCTCTACCTCTCAGGTCTTGGTGCTCTCACGCAACACTCATCTCTCCCTCTCTCCATAATGTAATTTTGGTAATGGCGAGACTAGGAGAGGTAAAAATCCTTTGCATAACTGCCTACATTACTACACAAATGTTAATTGCTAATTATGGAAAAATAGGATAAACAGGATTTTAAAATATATATTTTTTAATGGCTATATATAATACAAATCGAGGTGAGGGCGATGGAAATGCATTTTGGGCGGTTGATCTGCTTTCGTTCTGTGGGGGCACTATGTGCTCTTTTTCGAGGATGGGTCCCGTTCTCTCCAGGGGGCCACGGGATCCGGGGTTGGGGGGTGGTCTGCGTGGGCGTTGGGGATGAACAACCCACCTCCAGGCAATGAGGGGTTTTAGCATGGTGGAACATACGTGGGTGACAATTGGAGTTTCCTTTAGTGAGTGCAAAATACTCATCGGTACAGCTACAGGTTGAAGTCGGAAAGTTTACATTACACCTAGCCAGAATACATTAACTCAGTTCTGTCAACAATTCCTGAGCATTTAATCCTAGTAAAAAGTCCCTGTCTCGGTAGAGGAGTCACAAATTATTTTAAGAAATGTAAATGTAAGAATAAATAGCAGAAGAAGATTTGTTTCAGCTTTTTTAGTTTTATTCATCAACATCCCAAGTGGGTCAGAAGTTTACATACACTCAAAATTAGTATTTGGTAGCATTGCCTTTAAATTGTTTAACTTGGGTCAAACGTTCGGTAGCCTTCCACAAGCTTCCACATAAGTGTGGGTGAATTTTGACCCATTCCTCCTGACAGAGCGTGGTGGTAACTGATCAAGTTTTGTAGGCCTCCCTTGCTCGCACACGCTTTTCAGTTCTGCCCACAAATTTTCTATAGGATTAGGTCAAGGGGCTTTGCTGATGGTCCACTCCAATACTCTTGACTTTGTTGTCCTAAGTCCATTTGCCGTACAACCTTGGAGTATGCTTGGGATCATTGTCCAATTGGAAGACCCATTGCACCAATGCTTAACTTCTCTGACTGATGTCTTGAGAATGTTGCTTTCACGGTTGGATGGTGCTCCTCTCAGTTTGGTGCAAGCCTCCCCTTTTTTTCTAAAAGTTGTTTCTTTAAAACATCCTTATTAACCAGTAAGGATAGTTGAGAACACATGATTCTCATTTACAACTGCGACCTTGGCCAAGATAAAGCAAACCAGTGCGACCACAAACAACACAGGAGTGTACACATGGCAATAACAGCGTACGGTCAAATCAACACAATAGAAAAAAGAAAGTCTACATAGTGTGTGGCAAAATGGCGTGAGGTGGTAGAAGCCACTAATAGGCCATAGTGTCGCTGCTCTTTGGTATGCCGGATTAATTGCTATGACATGCTATTCTATAAAATACTTTCTCCGTAATTATTACAACGGTGATTAAAGAATGACTACATGATCGGGAAATGGAGAGAGGACGATTGGCCTTAATGAAGACGAGAGTGTATCCTTGGGGGAGTTCAGGAGCCACACACAAACTAGTAAATTATTTAAGCTCAGGCTGTTTTCTTCGAATAAACGTTTGTAAATGATTTAAGCATATTGTTTACATCAATAGCAAGTCAATCATGCAGGAGCCATAAGATCGATGGAGGGCATCCTCGAGAATGGGTCTGAAATAAGTTTGTAAATATTCTTGGTTAAACTGCAAGAATCCTGGCTCCACAGTTGAATCAGCAATACAAAAATTGGGTTTTAATTATTTGCATTAAAAGAATGTGAAAGTTAAATAAATGGAGGGAGGAGTCCGGTGTAAGACGTTTACGATTCTTGAGGTTTAGACTTTCTAAAGTAGAGTTGTCAATTCTAAATTGATGAGAATGTGGGTCCGCAGGGCAACCGAACCATTGCAGGAGGATTATTGTACCTAGAGTATCCACGCATATGTAATCAGGTTTTGTGTCGCGATTACAAAGAATATAAGTTTTCAGTTTCCCCACCCAACTTCCTGATGTTCCAGTAATCTATATGTTTAACGCAAAAGAGAGGGGATACATGCACATCAGTCAGATAGTAGGGGAAGGGCAATGGGGGAAGAGGTATTTATGACTGTCATAAACCTACCCGCGAGGCACGTCATGTTACGTAGCAAAGTAATTAGGCCATTTAGCAGATTAACACTGGAGTGATTAGATAGCAGATGAATGATGGTGTCAGTAGTGGATACTGGGGTGGCAAAAGAGCAAAGGGAAAAATGTAAAATAAGAAAACTTACAATTATGGGTCATGTATGCTAGGGCGCTAAGACAGAGGTATACGTAGTTTGTGTTCCATCAGCACCAGCGCAGACACGAGGGATTTCTCCCAAAAAAAGCTGAGGCGATCTCTCTGTTTACCGGAGGGTGCTGAGGTAGTAACCGTAGTCTTGGTTTTTTTAAGATGGCGGGATTTGGAGCAAGGTGGCTCTTCTACGGTCCTTGCCTGAGCGGGTCGGACCTTTCAGCTTTGTCGAATATAGTGACTCGTTTTACTGCTGGATATAGAACTGTTTCGTACCTGTTTCCTCCAGCACTTCACAAGCGTTCTTTTGCTCTGTTGTGTTGGATTGATTTGGGCACTTTTTCTGCCCAGAAGTATGTTCATTCTAGGAGCACAGAATGCACGGTTCCTCGCTTCCACATTGTATTGTACGTGCGGATAAAGAGATTGCGGATGGCTGCGTGGTGGAACGCAAATGGGGTAGTTATACGATTGATGTTTAGAGGCAAATGAACGCTACTATGTAGCTTTGTACAGATGAATGCGTCGGGCCACCGTAACCAGAGAGAGCAGATAGATAGAAGATGACACGCACGGGAGGGCAGTCTAACACACAACCTGGGCTGTCGTTGTGAAGTATATATATGTATTATACATGGGCGTCACAAGGAAGCAAGAGGCACTGAGTATGTTTGAAGGACGGCCTTAAAATACCAGGTACTACTCCAAATTGACTCAAATTATGGTCAATATCGCCTATCAGAAAGCTTCTAAGAAGCCATGATCCATTTGACGTGGAGGCAATTTTTCCAGGAGGCTTTCTTAAGGCACAGCTCAACGTTAGTGATGCCGTAAACTTCGTGACCCAGATGCGAATTGTGGAATGCACAGTGAATATGAGTAGTGTAAAAGTAATCTTGTCTCGTAAACAATTGTTCGGACAAGCATTAACTTGTGTCATGCACAAAGTAGATGTCCTAACCGACTTGCAAAAATTATAGTTGGTTAACAAGAATTTGTGAGAGTGGTTGAAAAACTAGTTTAATGACTCCAACCTAAGTGTGTGTAAACTTCCGACTTCAACTGTATATTGACATCACTCAATCTCATGTTACTTTTAATGGTACGTTACAAACATATATTATGATAAATAGAATTGAAACGTCTCATTATGGTAATTGGTGAAATAAGTATAGCCGTTATTAATCTGATAAGCCATTACAATTATAAGAAAACCGATCAGTATTTACCTGGCTAAAAGAGAAAGAATATAATATCTGTTGTTTTCAGGAAACTCATTCAAAATTTTAGATTAAGTTTTGTGGAAAAAGGACTGGGGGTGGGAAATAATTTATTCCATGGGCAAAAATCAAAGGGGATGATGATATTTATTAATAGTAATTTCGATCCAAATGTGCAAATTGTCCAAGCAGATCATCAAGGTAGATGGATTATTTTAAATTATGTTATTGGACATAAACGATATGGCTTATTAATCTATACGGTCCAAATAATGATGATCCAAGCTTCTTTGAAAATATATAAGAATTTATCAACTCTACAAGCACTAGACTATTATTGTCACGGCTGTCTTCATCTTCTTCCTCTGAAGAGGTGTAGCAAGGATCGGACCAATACGCAGCCGTGGTAGGTACTCATGTTTTAATATAGAAAACTGAACTATGAACACCACTACAAAAACAATAAACGTGAACAAACCGTAACAGTCCCGTGTGGCACAAACACTGACACAGGAAAACAATCACCCACAAATACCCAAAGAACATGGCTGCCTAAATATGGTTCCCAATCAGAGACAACGATAACACCTGCCTCTAATTGAGAACCAATCTAGGCACCCTAGAACTTACATAAACACTCATAATGAACACAACCCCATTACTCTACAAAAACCCATAGACAGTACAAACACCTAGACGAGACTAAAACCACCACAAACCACCTCGTCACACCCTGACCTAACCAAATAATAAAGAGACAAAAGAAACTAAGGCCCAGGTCGTGAAATTATTATGGTGGGAGATTTTAATACGGTTTTAAATACCTCTATGGACCGTAAAGGAAATCACACTACAAACTATCACCTCGGGCACTTAAAGGAAATCATGAATGTCATTGATATATTGGAATTATGGATTGGAGGCTTAAATACCCTGACCTAGTGAGATATACATGGCGGAGGCTTAATCAAGCTAGTCATCTGGATTACTTTCTTATGTCATTTGCTCTGGCACCAAAAGTTTTAAAAAAAGTGTTTGGGGACAGAATGCGGTCGGATCATCACAAATTTGGCATATATATTACTCTTACAGAATTTCCACGTGGGCGAGAATATTGGACATTTCATCAAAGCCTACTGGATGATGCTTGTTTTCAACTAGGACACAATAATTATACTGATATTTTTACGACATCTACATAGGTACAGCGATCCCCTTATTGTATGGGCACATTTTAAATGTGCCTGTAGAGGCCATACAATTCAGTACTTACTATAATACAAAAGCAATTTAGTCAAAGAGTCAATATTAACAAGGAAATTGAAGGACTAACATACTAGTTAGATAGCAATCAAAAAGGTACCATAGAGGCACAAATAAGTTAGTACGAAAAACAAAAGAAATGAGGAACTTATTCAAGATAACGATCAGTGTAATATATTAAAAACAGTAAAGCGAAGCTCGATCGGAATATGGGGAAAAATGCACCAAAATATAATTTTTCAAGTCTTTCCAATATAGAAATGCTACGCAATATTTAAGTTTTTAAAAGTACAAATGTGAGTCACTCATGATGTCACAACGAACATTTTGGAGGAAAGAAAGGTACTTTTTAAGAATAAGTGTTTTAGTTTTCCGTCTCGTTCCACTCCACTAACCGAGCTTAATTGTAATGGATATTCATTTTTGTCCTATTATAATGTAACATCTGTACAGAAAGACTCATTGTGAAGGTGTATTACGAGAAGGAAAGCTTCTTGATGCAATTAAACTGCCTTTAAGGCTGGGAAAACTCCCAGGGTTGGATGGGGCAAACTCTTTTTTTTAACTACTCACCAGACATGTGAATTAGCATGTCTGGTTTAACCACTCCCTATATAATGGTAGATTATCAGACATGCAACAAGAGTTCCTGATATCATTATTAACTGAAACGGATCCAAGTGGTAGTTATATGTATAAGATCCAGCCAATTAAAAGAAATTGGACGGCCTCTTACACATATGTTGTGCTGAAAGTCTACCTATGCTTGGCAATTAGAATAAAGAGGTTTTGTTCAGATATTTATCCATCCCAATCAAGACTATGGTTTTTACATGGACGATACATTGGTAGATAATATAAATAGTACTTGAAAACAATACGAATCTATGAAAAATAGAGGAAACGCAGGTCCTGTTTTCATAGCTATATTTTGAAAGGCCTTTTTAATAGTACGACATGGAGTTTATATATAAAATCCACTTGGAATATATAATCTTGAGACTCTCTTATTAAAATGGGTGGAGAGAGTTTTTATGTATAGGTAACCAAAATGTAAAATAGTAAATAATCGGCTACGATTAAATAGTTTTTAAACTGTCAAGAAGACTAAAACAGGGTTGTCAACTATCGGCATATCTATTTATATTGCCATCGAAATGTTAGTTTGTTTTAAAATTAGCCTCATAGAAGGATCTAGATACCTTTTCTAACTCTCCGGATTAAAACCAACAATTTAGGTGTACTATATTACGTATGATTGGAATCACTTAAAACAATGCACTTGTTTTAAATTACCGGTGTAGTTTACCAAATAGAAATGGTGCGTGACGGGATGTGGACATACTCGTATACATAGCCCCAAAAAATAAATGCTCTTCACTCCAGTACATTTTTGATAGAAAGTTAGCGAAAACTCACGCAGGCGANTGGCGTTTACTGAGACTTGGCTGGATGACAGAGTCCCGGACAGGGAAGTGGAGCTGGCAGGCATCACACTGGTCAGAGCAGACCGTGATCTGACCGTCACAGTGAAACATCACGGCGGGGGCGTCTGCCTGCTTGTCAGGGACCAGTGGTGTAAATAGATACTGGTAAGAGAGACTCCGTACCCCCGACATTGAACTGCTTCTGTGTCACTGTGACCCTACTATCTGCCCTGTGYGTTCCCCCAATTGTTTGTTACCGTTGTGTACATTCAACCAAAAGCTAATATAACAAAAGCATCAGAGATGATTCATAATCTGTCACTGAAACTGGAATCTATCTCCCCCGACGCACCCACATTTATTTCAGGGGATTTTAACAACTGTACTTTGCATAAGGTCCTGGTCACATACCACCAGTATGTGAAATGTCACATACTGGTGAATGATTTGTGCTCTGGGACAATAAATGCTTTCTCTGCCACCACCAGACCTCCCCTGGGGACATCAGACCACAATAATGTCTACCTCCGTCCAACCTACTGAGGGAGAAACCTACAGTTAAAACTGTCCACATCTGGAACGACAATAGTATCACTCGTCTCCAAGGGTGTTTTGACTGTACTATGTGGGAGGTACGAGGACAGCAGCTCTGATCTTGATGAACTCACAGGTGTTGTTTCAGACTATGAACTTCTGTGTTGAGTCAGTTGTACCTACTAACACCTGTAAATTATTCCCTAACAATAAGCTTTGGCTATCAACAAATCTAAAATCACTACTTAATAGGAAGAAGGCAGTTTATGTGGAGGGTAATAGACAGGCTTTAAGAGATGTACAACGTGAGATCAAAAGACAGATACTGGTGGACAAGGATGCATACAAGCAAAGGGTGGAGAGAACCCTCTCCTCAGATAACTCAAGGGTGGCCTGCCAAGGGATTAAATCCATGGCTAGTGCCCTCCATATAGGCAGGGGGAAACAATGCTGAACTTGGGAGACATGAGGGCCAGAACATGGCTAATGAACTGGATGTTTTCTTCTCAAGATTTGAATCTGACGACCTTATGTCGGAGGTAAAACAAATAGAAGCATCATTACAAATGTTTGAGAGGGTTGTTGTTAAACAGGCT
>NW_019947015.1:31347-45025 GCF_002910315.2 Salvelinus sp. IW2-2015 | reverse complement strand
AATAGAACTGTGGCCATAATGACCATCGGTTATGTTTGGAGGAAAAGGGGGGAGCTTGCAAGCCAAAGAACACCATCCAACCGTGACAGCACGGGGGTGGCAGATCATGTGTGGGGGTGCTTTGCTGGCAGGAGGGACTGGTGCACTTCACCAAAATAGATGGCGATCATCGAGGAAGTAAAATTATGTGGATACTGATTGAAGCAAACATCTCAAGAGCATCAGTCAGGAAGTTAAAAGCTTGGTCAAGCAAATGGGTTTCGCAAATGGACAATGACCGCAAGTCAAGGTATTGGAGTGGCATCACAAAGCCCTGACCTCAATCCTATAGACAATTTTGTGGGCAGAACTGAAAAACGCGTGTGCCGAGCAAGGAGGTCTACAACCTGCACTCAGTATGACAGAGCTCGATCTCTGTCAGGAGGAATGGGGTCCAGAAATGCACGGCAACTTATCTGTGGCGAAGCTTGTGGACAGCTACCCTCGAAACGTTTTGACGCCAGTATTAACATATTTGGCAATGCTACCAAATACTGACTCTTGAGTGGTAATGTAAGCTTCCCGACCACAGGATGGATGAACGAAATAAAAGCTGAAATAAATCCATGCTGGCTTCTTACATTATTGTACTTTTCACATTCTTAGAAATAGAAGCTAACTGACCTAGCAGACAGGGATTCATACTAGGTATTAAATGGTCGAGGAATTCAAAGTGAGTAAGATGGGGGCTCACGCCATGTTAGATGGCCTGCGCATGTCAGGCTTACTGCGCCCCGCGTCGCGACAAGGTGCAGGCACAGGTTGACTACCCGAACATGGGTCTCGTAGTTGCCTAACGTGTTATAACTGTCGTACAAATTACCGACATGACGGACTTACCAATGTATGAAAACGCTGCTGGCAGCAGGGAAATCCAACAAGCAAAAGAGTTCCTATCCAGATGCAACTCAAACAGCAACCGATGGAGATCCCAATGGCCATCACTAATCATCCTGATTGTCGTATGAGCAAGTGGATTACAACCGAAATGCAAATGGGTGGAAACGGGGGATGATAGCGAACACCACCTCGTGCCTTACGCCGACCACCCTTGTGGATCATGCTCAGTCATCTGAGGGGAAAGCGGATGAGCTGTCAACAGACTTGCACTTCGACGAAGCGATACCGGGAAGGAGGCCTGTTTGCTGGGGTCCGTGTTACTGAGACTTGGCTGGATGACAGGAGTCCGGACAGGGACAGTGGAGCTGGCACGGCATCACCTGTCCCAGAGCAGACCGGATCTGACCGTCACACAGTGAAACATCCACGGGGGGCGTCTGCCTGCTTGTCAGGGACAGTGGTGTAATAAGATCTTGATAAGGAGAGACTCCCGTGCCCCCCGACATTGAACTGCTCGTGTGTCACTAGGTGCCTATATCTGCCCTGGTGAGTGTCCCCATGTGTTGTTACCTTCGTGTTGTTAGACTTTCAAACCAAAAGCTAATATAAAAAAGTATCAGAGATGATTCATAACGGTCACTGGAAACTGGAACTGCATCTCCCCCCGAGTCCGCACCCATTTATTTCTAGGGATTTAACAACTGTAGCATTTGGGCATCATGAGGTCCTGGTCCACATACCACCATAAATGTGAAATGTCACATAGAAACTAAGAGTGAGATTTGTGGCTCTGGGACAATAAATGGCTTTCTCTGCCACCACAGACTCCTGGGGACATCAAGACTGGGGCTACGACACATAATCGGTCTACTCCGTCAACTACTGAGGGAGAAGACCACAGTTTAAACTGTCCACGACTGACGACAATAGTATACTCGTCGTCCACGGGTTTTTGACTGTACTATGGGGAGGTACGAGGACAGCAGCTCTGATCTTGATTCGAACTCAAGGTGTTGTTTCAGACTATGAACTTGATCTGTGTTGAGGTCAGTTGTTCACATACTAACACCTGTAAATTAATTTCCTACAATAAGCTTTGGCTATCAACAAATTCAAAATGCACTATTAATAGGAAAGAAGGCGTTTATGTGGAGGGTAATAAGACGCTTTAAGAGATGTAAAAGCGTGAGATCAGAAGACAGGATGCTGGATGGGACAAGGATGCGGAAGTACAAGCACAAGGGTGGAGAGACCCTCTCCTCAGAATAACGTCAAGGGTGGCCCTGCCAAGGGATAATCCATGGGCAGTGCCGCGGTCATGGTAGGCAGGTGGGAAAGCAAGCTGAAGCTGGAGAACATGCAGGGCACAGAACAGTGGCTATGAACTGGATGTGTTTTGCTTCTCCGAAGATGAATTCTGAGACTTAGGTCTATAAAGGAAAAAAGGTAAGCCTCATTAAAATTTTGAGAGGGTGGTTGTTCGAAACAGGCTGAGTGTTGGTGAAGTTGTTCCTAGATGTAATCACGCTAGAAGCCCAGGTCGCAGGACAAAAACTGGACATCGTGTAAGTCGACTGGTGGCTGAAAATTGGCTGGTGTTTTTACAGGCCATTTTCCCAATCCTCGCGTCGACTCAGCAACGACATCTTAATCCCTCTGTGCTGAATGACTACCGTAGCATGTCACCTTGACATCCTTAGTAAATGAATCGTTTGGAGAAAATTGTGAAAAGTCATTGCTCCGCGCCACCGAGGAGTCCTCGACCCATTTCAGTTTGCCTATCAGCCCAGCCCAGTTATATGATGCCATCTTAATCTCTCAACATAGTCTATAGACATCTAGAGGGTGTCCAATTCCCCTGTCGAGGGTGTTTGTTTGGCTGTCTTTTTCTTCTGTTTCAACACAATCAGCTTAAGCACTTCTTCACAGAGACCTCATTACGGGATTCTCTATAGATGGGGGGTGGTTTGTTGGCTGTTGGACTTCCTGAGCCAGAGGTCACAGCGGTCAAAGTAGGTCCGCACGTGTGGGACACGCGCAACCTGTTAGCCGCACTTTGAACTTAGTCCCTCTGGGTGCACAGGTATAGTCACCCCTGGCAGGAAAAACACAACTAGAAACAATTTTGTGCGCAGTGTGATATCCCTCCTAATAGCTTGGGCTATGTTCCTATGACACAGTAAGGCCGAGCAGGCTAGTCTCTTTTTATTGGTATGAAACTGTTAAAAGTTTATTGTCAATTTGTTTTGTATTTAAGAACGCCACTTTAAACATGTACATGACACTGCAACAACATTTCCCATGGGGACAGTAATGTCAGAAAGTAGGTAACTGTAGGAAATTTGTTCCAACTAGGCAACACACCAGATCAACTGAAGCTAATTGATCAGTTCGTGAGTTGCCGTCTCAATTCACACACATGGTCTTCTAGGATGGTTAAATCAAAAACATTGAAGTGCCTGGCGGCCCTCCAAGACCAGGGTTGTCTACCCTGCAGTAGATGATACTGTAAGCTCTAAAGACACAAAAACTGCAAGTCTTGAGACGTTTCTGAACATTCCACATCTCTAAACTGGTAACAGTCACAAACACCAAACATGGAAACAGTTCAGAACTGAAACGTCCTGAATGACAACCAGCGGGCGAAGCACCATCAAATGGAAGCAGAAGATTGTGAAAATATTGGCTTTTCAAACAAGTACAAACTAGCAAAGGGATGACAAGTGACAATCTTTATCTCACAGTGTTACCTCTCGAGTGACATTTTGCAGTGCAAAAATGCACAGATGTAAAGATAAACCAAATGTAAGAGGCGTTAATTAACATTTCATTCAAATGGTTTTGTTTTCACTGGAATCCAAATGTTCTACCATTTTTGTGAACCAGTGAGTATGAATAATTGAGACAGGAAGAGAACAGAATTATCCTACCTGTCTTTTTCTTTTCCACAACAACATTCCTGAGGAGTAAAAAAGAGAATAATATTTGTTCAAGTTGTCCAGTCTAATTTGTTAGCTATAACCAGAGTGAGAAATAAACCCTCTTAAAGTACAAGTCTGTGGTATTAACCATTTGATCAGTATTTGAGTTGACTTCACCAACATTTTACATGTTTAAGGCTGCAATAAGAAGACATCATTTCTGAGAGCACCAATAACAACGCAGCATACAGTACCTGCACCAGGCGACTTCAAAATCAATGTGAAAGTAACCAGTGAATTACAGATGACGACGAATGCAAACTATGCTCGATAATCCTGACACATGCGTTGAAATAAAAGCTATACATCAAAGATCTTACGACAGGCCTACAATCAACAAGAATGCATGAAGACAAAAAAAACTAAAGAATTTAACGAAAATCACAAAATCTCACATGCCTTTTTACAGGGACGCAGCGTCGTGATTCAGCACCGCCTCAGGACAGGCGCTCTAGGACAGGTAGGCATAGTGGAGCTCCGTGGATGGTGGTGCGATGATGGACAGCGCCTCTGTCTAGTAGACAGTTATCTCATTATTTAGTTTGTGGGCAGTTGACATTTTTCAGGCAATGGTTGAGGTAGCTTACAATGCGTATATGAAAATCATAACTGGCACGCAGAACTTTAGAGTATAATTGTAAAATTGGCACTCCAGAGTGAAAAAGGTTGCTAGGCTTATAGTCACCCTTGTGGAACGGGCACATAAAAATGTAGATCTAATAATGAGACTTCCCACAAAGGTCTTTGTAGAAGTGGGAGAGCACGAGCCATGTTGGTGGGAAGTCCTTATAGTGTGTGGCGGATGAATCAGATTTAGTTGGGTAACATAGAATAAATAAGACGTTTATTTACATAATATGCTTATGTGAGATCACTTGTCATTAGAATGTATCCTTTTGCCTATAGTTTTGGCAGTTGCAACTTTCTTCTTAGTTGGGCTCGGGTCACGTCATTTGGGGCCCAGAGAGGGGAGAGGTCAGGCTTGGTCTTTACATGTCTCTGGTGCTATGCAGAATAATCAGAAAGGGAAGAGGACAGATGGAACATGTCTTCATTATGTGAATGTATCTGTTAACACCATGTGAAGGATGGCGTGATTAAGGGGGAACCAATTACTTGGCTCCACAATGTCTGTGCGCAAGTCACTCCCTCAGTGAGCTTGTCCAGGAGTGGAGAGAAAGGGAGGTTTACTTGAGATGGGAGTTATAAGAGTTGACAATGAGTTATGCCTTGGATGAGGTAATGTTTGGTACTATGAAGTACCAGGAACGAGATTAGAACCCTCGTTTTAGAGACCAAACTGAGCGAGTAATTGATAGCGAATGTAATCTGGCTAAGGGATACTCCTTTCTCAAGTAAAGGCCCTTTGTGAAGAGTTCCTAAGATCTGTGGTTCGTCATGTAAGTTGAGAGGGGGTGTATCTTTGCTATAAAGGATCTCAGTTGCCATTAATGTTGGGACTCTCAACAATTCATTTATAGATAGTGAATTGTTGAAAGTCACAGGGCTATGGTAAAGCCTCATAATTATTAAAGCATGAAGTTTAAGGTATACTCTGACTGGTGTGTGGTTTGTAACTCTCTCTCTCATTGGGTAATACAGGAAATTGCCACGACAAGTGTCTTCAACAACACAGGAGGAGAGCCACGAACAGACTAAAAACCATAACTAGCTTGCTTTATAAAGAAAAGCAGGACAGTATTATTGGAAAGTTGTTCGTTGTGTTTATTTTTATAACAATACATGAAACCAAAATGGCACGAGCCTACTGGGCCGAATGAATGAAGATACCAATTAGCCTCAGCTATCACAACCTATATTTTAATAGCATAAAAAATGCTTTTGGTTTCCAATGGTCACCAAAAGGGGACTCCACCACCTCCCAAATGTCCCCAGGCTATCAGATTACAACAAGGCTTGCAAGGCCGAGTTCAAATGTCGACATCACTTCAAAGCAATCGGTGACCCAGCCTAAAACTGCTGACCGGCAAAACAAACTGTCACTCTCTGTTCTCTGGTTTCTAAAAGTGAAAGAAGAGGCACCATGCTGGCAGCTCCAAGCCATGCCAATGACTTTAGAAATAATTTTTTTTGCCTACAAATGATTGTTCTTGAGTGACTGCCAGACCCTGCTATACCCAATGGACCCCAGGGTTGGGAGTGACTGGATTACATGTACCTACCCAACCATGGAAAACTACATCATTCTTATGGTGAAGCCACACACACACACACAGCCAAATGAACCATCCTTTATGGACTGCAGAAGGCCTTAGGCACAGTCACATATTATTAGTTATAGTGGAATGGTCGATATGGTATCGAAAACGTAGCATACTTGTACAAACTAGGGAGAAATCTCAAAGC
Organism: Salvelinus sp. IW2-2015; assembly: GCF_002910315.2. NCBI lineage: Eukaryota > Metazoa > Chordata > Actinopteri > Salmoniformes > Salmonidae > Salvelinus > Salvelinus sp. IW2-2015. The sequence goes on along the minus strand of NW_019947015.1, from coordinate 38,798 downwards.
ATACTCCTTGCATCCTCTCTCCTCTCTCAAAACACATTGGATGAGAAAGCCAGAGATCGCTCCCTCTGACCTTCTCCTTCTAAGGAAGCGAGGAGATGCGAGGAGTAAACATTTCAGATTCTACCCATGACTTAATCTTACCTGTTTCTAACATATGTTTTATTGGACTTGTTGTGTTTGATGTACTTTCAAGCGCCACGATGGCGGGAAGTATTTGCATAAAGTTCAGCTTTCGAAGACTTTGGTCCCGCCCTGTTCACAAGCCTCGCCCATGCTACCAACTGTCTCCCGCCACATTTCACTTCTCTTCCATTGGAAATATGGCTATCCGTGGTTTCACGGCCCACATCATCTTCAGAGAGCTCTGGGAGCCTTTTCTTTAAAAAAAAATGTTCTAGTTTGTTTGTAACAACAGTTGTATAGTATGTTGACTGTGGATATGTTTCAGCCTATGTAGCAGACATGAGCTTTCTATAAAAGTGAAAGTAAAACTTGCCTGTTGAGCTAATTGATTTAAAAAATAGGATGGATGTCGCTTTAGACAAAGGTAAATAACCTAGCCAGCGATTTCACATCTATGCAATATCATTGTATGATCAAAAATTGTTTAGGTTAACACAAAGTAATACCAACGCCTTTTTGCTTATTAATTCAGATTAGACTAATCCATACTGTGCACTGTCCAAATTGGTGCCTCCCTGTGACACATTATGAAGACTGTGCCCTACAGCAGGTGGTGCATCTAACCCCTTGTCTTGACTGTAYCAGTAGCCTGAACAGTACTGTAAATACAGGTAGAKCAGGTATCCCCTTCAGGGGGTATAGCTCACTGTTGTTGCTGCTGTTATGTCAATCTGTGCTTCASAACTATGTACATGTACAGTGCTCTGTTACTATAGATGTGCTGTTCTTACCTGTTAAGACAGCAAATGCTACAATGAGACAGACAACCAAAGCAACAACAGCACCGATATTGGAAGACTCTGAAATGAAAACACATTTTGTATTGATACTTTGACAGGAGTTGATCAGGAATTCAACATAATGCAGCATTCAAAATGTCCTACAACACTAGCAGTGTTACTGACATATCAATACATAAGACTGTAACACACTTATGAGTGTCCACTCACCTGAACCAAACACCTCTCCAACTGGCTCACTGACTTCCCCTTCCCCACGAACATCATTCTTCAGCTTGCAGATGTACTTATAACTAACTGTTGGTTGGTTTGCCAGTGTCGCTCTTAGAGACAATCAGCTGTTTTCCTATGACCTCCCATGCTCTCTCTCCCACTTTCCAGCTGTAGGTGACTGGTTCAGCATCAGTGGTGTCACCTTCACAGGTCAGAGTGCAGGAGGTTTTGTCTGGGTTACAGGAAGAAGTGATTGTGGGTTTGGGGACTGCCTCCGTAAATAGAGGAAAGAAACAGGAATAATTTGGGAAAATGCTTGTGAGGCACTGAATAACCTGCTGTTTCCACATGACCACACACACACACACACATACATACACACACACACACGCACGCACAGAGAAACACTCACTGATAACAGACATTGTATATGTCTTGTCAAGCAGTTTGCTGTTGAACTCCACAGAATAAACTCCACTGTCTGTTTTCTTCAATCCACTGATTCTCAGCTCTCCAGTAGTCTGGTCCAGGGTTGTACGCTCTTTGAAGGCACCATAGATGTCCAGACCACCAAAATCCTTGTCCCAGTCTGCCACCTTGTACTTCCCATGCTTCCATAGGATGCTTGTGATGGGGTCAGTCACTGTGGACGTTTCTGGTTTTAACACCAGCTCACCTCCCACTTTAAGATAAAGATCCTCTGGAAAAGCAGACATTTCATACATGTATCAGAGTATCAATGTATCCAGGGTAATACATTATGGTTGTGGGGTATAAATATGTAGTCCTAACCCTTTTGGCATGGAAAGTGACATATATAGACTGTTGCGTTATATAGACTGTTGTGTTATATATAGACTGTTGTGTTATATATAGACTGTTGTGTTATATATAGACTGTTGTGTTATATATATAGACTGTTGTGTTATATAGACTGTTGTGTTATATATATAGACTGTTGTGTTATATAGACTGTTGTGTTATATATATATTAGACCTGTTGTGTTATAATAGACTGTTTGTTGGTTATATATAGAAGACTGTTGTGTTATATAATAGACTGTTGTGTTAATATATTATAGATGTTGTGTTATATAGACTGTTTGTTGGGTTATATATGACTGTGTGTTTATATATAGACTGTTGTGTTATATATTAAAATAGAACAAAAAAACCCCCTTTTTTGTTGTGTTATATAGACTGTTGGTGTTATTATATAGACTGTCTGTTCTGCTGTTTTTAATATAGACTGTTGTGCTATATATAGACTGTTGTCAAGCTCGTTGGGATATATAGACTGTTGTGTATATATTAAGACTGTTGTTATATAGACTGTTGTGTTATATATTGACTTGTGTTTGTATAATATAGACGTTTGTTATATATATGACCTGTTGTTATCATATCATAGTGACGACTGTTGCTTTATATTTATATAGACTGTTGTGTTATATAGAACTGTTGTGTTCTATAATAGACTGTTGTGTTTATATATAGACGTGTTGTGTATAATACTGTTATATAGACTTGGTTGCTTTAGGTGTGTTATAGTAAGACTGAGTATGTGTTGTTATATATATAGAACTGTTGTCGTTATAAATGAGACTGTTGTGTTATATATGCACTGTTGTGTTATATTAGTATAGACGTTGTGTCAATATGCTGTCTGTTATATAGTATAGACTTGTTGTGTTTATAACTATAGACCTGTTGTGTATATTATAGCTGGTGCTGTTATAAAGACTGTTGTGTATATATTATAACAGAACTGTTGTGGCTTATATAATAGACTGTTGTGTTATTAATATATAGATGTTTGTGTATATAGCGAACTGTGTTTATATATAGACTGTTTTGTTATATATATAAGACTGTCGTTGTGTTATATATAGATGTTGCTGTTTATATATAGACTTTATTATAGACTTTGTGTTTATATATAGACCTGTTGTTAAGTTATAGGTGTTTATTATATAGACGTTGATAAATACTGTTGTGTATATATATAAGACTTGGTTATACTGTTGTGTATATGATAACTGTGTAAGACTGTTGTTAATAGCTGTGTTATATATAGACTGTTTGCTTATTAGTTGTTAATATATACCGATAGATATAGAGGTGTGTATAAAGCTTTTATATAATCGAGTGTAAAACTGTTGTGTTATATAATGTTTAGTAGACTGGTTGTGTTATATATATTATATCATGTACCTTCAAGCGCCACGATGGCGGGAAGTATTTGCATAAAGTTCAGCTTCGCAGACTTTTGTCCCGCCCTGTTCACAAGCCTCGCCCATGCTACCAACTGTCTCCCGCACATTTCACTTCTCTTCCATTGGAAAATAAGGCTATCCGTGGTTTCACGGCCCACATCATCTTCAGAGAGGTCTGGGGCCTTTTCTTTAAAAAAAATGTTTCTAGTTTGTTGTAACAACAGTTGTATAGTATGTTGACTGTGGATATGTTCTTCAGCCTTAGTAGCAGACATGAGCTTTCTATAAAAGTGGAAAAGTAAAACTTGCCTGTTGAGCAACTTGATTTAAAAATGGATGGATGTCGCTATTGGACAAAGGTAAAATAACCTAGCCAGCGATTTCACATCTATGCAATATCCATTGTATGATCAAATATTTTTAGGTTACACAAAGTAATTACCAACCTTTTTGCTTATAATTCAGATTAGACCTAATCCATACTGTGCACTGTCCAAATTGGTGCCTCCTGTGACATTAATGAAAGACTGTGCCCTACAGCAGGTGGTCGATCTAACCCCTTGTCTTGACTGTAACAGTAGCCTGAACAGTACTGTAAATACAGGTAGACCAGGTATCCCCTTCAGGGGTATAGCCTCACTGTTGTTGCTGCTGTTATGTCAACTGTGCTTCACAAACTATGTACATGTACAGTGCTCTGTACTATAGATGTGCTGTTCTTCCCTGTTAAGACAGCAAATGCTACAATGAGACAGACAACCAAAGCAACAACAGCACCGATATTGGAAGCTCTGAAATGAAAACACATTTTGTATTGATACTTTGACAGGAGTTGATCAGATATTCAAACATATGCAACTTCAAAATGTCCTACAACACTAGCAGTTACTGACATATCGAATACTAAGACTGTAACACACTTGAGTGTCCACTCACCTGAACCAAACACCTCTCCAACTGGCTCACTGACTTCCCTTCCCACTACAGAATCTTTCAGCTTGCAGATGTACTTTAACTAACTGTTGGTTGGTTTGCCAGTGTCGCTCTTAGAGACATTCATCTGTTTGTTACAACCTCCGATGCTCTCTCTCCACTTTCCAGCTGTAGGTGAACGGTTCAGCATCAGTGTGTCACTCTCACAGGTCAGAGTGCAGGAGGTTTTTGTTGGCGTTACAGGAAGAAGTGATTGTGGGTTTGGGACTGCTCCGTAAATAGAGGAAAGAAACAGGAATAATTTTGGAAAATGTTTGTGAGGCACTGAATACCTGCTTGTTTCCACATGACCACCACACACACACACACACACACGCACGCACAGAAGAAACACTTACTGATAACAACATTGTATATGTCTTGTCAAGCAGTTTGCTGTTGAACGTCCACAGAATAAACTCCCCTGTCTGTTTTCTTCAAATCCACTGATTCTCAGCTCTCGCAGTAGTCTGGTCCAGGGTTGTACGCTCTTTGAAGGCACCATGTATGTCCAGACCACCAAAAATCCTTGTCCCAGTCTGCCACCTTGTACTTCCCATGCTTCCATAGGATGCTTGTGATGGGTCAGTCACTGTGGACGTTTTGGTTTTAACACCAGCTCACCTCCCACTTTAAGATAAAGATCCTCTGAAAAGCAGACATTTCATACATGTATCAGAGTATCATGTATCCAGGGTAATACATTATGGTTGTGGGTATAAATTGTAGCTTCTAACCCTTTTGGCATGGAAAGTGACATATAGAACTGTGCTTATATAGACTGTTGTGTTTATATTATGACTGTTGTGTTAATTAGACTGTTGTGTTATATAGCTGTTGTGTTATATATATAGACTGTTGTGTTATATAGACTGTTGTGTTATATAAGACTGTTGTGTTAATAGACTGTTGTGTTATATATCTTTGTGTAATGACTGTTGTGTTATATATAGACTGTTGTGTTTATATATAGACTGTTGTGTTATATAATGAATGTTGTGTTATATAGACTGTTGTGTTATATATAGCGTGTTTATATAACTGTTGTGTTATATATATAGACCTGTGTGGACGTTGTTGGGTATATATTATGCTTTGATATGACTGTCTGTGTTATATATATAGGTGTGTTATATAAACTGTGGTTATATAGACTGTTAAAGACTGTGTGTAGTTATAATGTGGTATTTATACGACTGTTGTGTTATATATATAGACTGTTTGTGTATATATATGACTGTTGTCGTTATAATAAAGACTGTTGTTAATATATAGACTGTTGTGTAAGCTTGGTTATATATATAGACTGTTGTTTATAGTTGTATTATAAGACTGTTGTGTTAATATTATAGACTGTTGTGTTATATATAGAACTTGTTGTGTTATATACTTTGAATATAGACTTTGTGTTTATAAGATGTTGTTTATATATAAGACCTGTTGTGTTTTGGACTGTTGTATATATGACTTTGTGTTAATATATTAGGCTTTTGTTGTTTAGTATATTTATAGACTGGGGTTTTTATATTAGATGTTTGGTTATAGACTGTGATAAAAGACATGTTGTGTTATATATATAGACTTCTTGATATATAGACTGTTGTGTATATTGCTGTTGTTTATATAGGACTTGTTGTGTTATATACTATAGACTGTTTGTTAAATATATAGACTGTGATATATAGACTGTTGTTAAGTATATAGACTGTTGTGTGTTATATATATAGACTGTTGTGTTATATATATAGATGTTGTGTTATAGTATATGATGGGTAGTTGTGTTATATATAGACTGTTGTGTATTATATAGACTGTTGTGTTATATAAATAGACTGTTGTTTATATATAGACTGTTGTGTTATATATAGACTGGTTGTGTTATAATATAGGTCTGTATGTGTTATATATAGACTGTTGTGTTATATATAGACTGTTGTGTTATATATATAGACTGTTGTGTTATATATATAGACTGTTGTTGTTATATATAGACTGTTGTGTTATATATAGCTGTTGTGTTATAATAGATACTGTTGGTTATATATAGACTGTTGTGTTATATATATAGTAGACCTTTGTGTTATATAGACTGGTTGTGCTTCTATAGCAAATGTTGCCGCACTCTGCGTCTTGAACAGATGGCTCTAGCCAAACAACATCACAGCTACAGTGGGGCTAAAACTATCTACATTCATGAACATATTATGGATAAAGTAGCTGATGATTATTTATATTTGTCAAAACGGCCGCCAAAGCATATCGTGTCATTCACCAGAATACTAATAATTTCTTGGAAAGGAGGGATCAAACTCATAACCTGCAACTTTCAGCCCACCTGTGAAGCTTCCATCATCATTTAATTTATCTGTAGCCTAATAAACTGCATGCTTTCTCGAGTCGTCAGTGGGAGGAACACCAAATATCATCCACCCATCCAAGTTTAAACTTAGATGTGTGTTTTTTTAAACCTTTAATTTATATAACGTAGGCAGGTCAGTTAAGAACAAATTTTATCTTCAAAGAGAGGCCCTATAGAACAGTGGGTTAACTGCCTTGTTCCAGGGCAAGAAACGACAAGATTCTTTTTACCTTGTCAGCTCGGGGCAATTCGATATTATTACATCAATATTTGTGCATAAAAGCAGGGCAGCAAATGGCGTGCCTAGGCCGCCGCCCTGATTGTACCTCCTTGGCCTGTTAACTAACACATATCTGATCCTTTATTGACCGAGAACGGCGCCACCACAGAAAGAACATCAATCAGATAAGTCCCAGCGACGACAGAGCTCGTTATGTGGACATGTACGATGTTGACACGGTATTGGCTGCTACTCTCAGACAGTATCAGATCATCCTACAATAGTTGCACAAGGGTGCTGTTTCGCTCGACTAGGTTCAGCAGAGAGGAAGAGGCTAAGCGAGAGGCTACTCTCGCCAAATCTTCTGATGCAGCCGCAGTCTCTGAACAATTCGCTGCCTTCATTGTTGAATTGTTTGCCTTTTGATTTTTTGGGATTTTTTTCAATACCTCCATTAATAAGGATTGTTTTTTATTTTGTAATAAATTTGGAAGAGATTTGAAAACCTGTTTCTACTTTGTCATTATGGGATATTGTATGTAGATTGA
>NW_019947015.1:26907-29165 GCF_002910315.2 Salvelinus sp. IW2-2015 | reverse complement strand
AATTAATTACTTAAAAATCATACAATGTGATTTTCTGGATTTTTGTTTTAGATTCCGTCTCTCACAGTTGAAGTGTACATYTGATAAAAATGACAGACCTCTACATGCTTTGTAAGTAGGAAAACCTGCAAAATCAGCAGTGTATCAAATACTTGTRCTCCCCACTGTATATAATCATCAGATCATGATATTTTGATAATCGAGGGTTGGAGAGATTTTTCAAATACTGAGCAACAATCATTTGCAATGAATGTAAAAAAAAAKRGACTTTGTTTACAATGTGTGAGTTGAAGAAAAAATGACTGTGAAGTTCAGCGWATTAGTGGTGGACGTGGTGAGTTAAGAAAATCAGAAATCAGACATTGCCAAATTGCCTACAGTTGCATGCAGCAGGCCAGGTAGGCCTACTTTTATGTGTGCACAGGCGCYCACGTGCTCCCTCAACGTGATCAAGACAGAGAAACCAGACACATGCTCATTGCTCACGGAGCACTCCAAACAAATAACAAGGAAAAGATTGACAAAACTCATAATGGTTATGAAATAAACCAAAACTTGTTTCTCACAAGTGTAGCAGGTTGTGAATTCTGCAAACAACGTTTCCACTCAGAGAATGAGAATGGTAAATTACTGTAATTAATACATGCATTAACATAAATGTATGTAACCAAATGAAGAGGGATTAACGGTACAGTTACAAGTAATGGGGAATGGGGAAGTGATTGGAGAAGTGATTTAAAAAATCAACAATCAAAGGGCAAACAATTCACACAATGAAACAATGAATGGGKAAGGATTGGCGGGACATAGCGAATTGAATTCTGGAGAGAAACACACCCCTCCCCTTCTTGTTGCAACATAACAAATGATACTCGAGACACATTATCTTCAGACATATTTTAAATTCTTTAGAAATATATATTTCTATGTTTATTTAACCTTTTATTTAAATAGGCAAGTCAGTTAAGAACAAATTCTTATTTACATTGACACCCAAAACTCAGTCAGCTAGACATATTGCCACGCCCGCTTTCCAAATTGTGGGATTCCCAAATAGGCATAGGCCTATGCAGTTGTGATTTGAAACAATCCACAGCTATTTGTTAAAATAAGCTAATGATCTTCTGTGGCTAAGTCGTGCTCTCTGGTGAAGTATTTTAATGATCCTCTGTGGATAAGTCATGCTCTCTGGTGTGAAGTATTTTAATGATCTCTGTGGATAAGTCATGCTCTCTGGTAAGTATAATAATCCTCTTGTGGATAAGTCATGCTCTCTGGTAAAGTATTTAATGATCCTCTGTGGATAAGTCATGCTCTCGGTAAAGTATTGGTTAATGAGTCCTCTGTTGCGATAACGTATGCTCTCTGGTAAAGTATTTAATAGACCCTGATGAATAAGTCATGGCTCTTGGTAAAGTATGTATTAATTGACTCTGTTGATAAGTCATGCTCTCTGGTGAAGTGATTAATGATCCTCTGTGATAAAGTCATGCCTCTCTGGGAAGTATTATGAATATTTTTATATTTAGGCAGAGTAATTATATAGGAGATTACATGTATATTTTTGGCAAAACAATCATCAATTTTCTTTAGGGGAAGCCAGCATCTAACTTATATTAAGATGTGATACTCATTTCCGCCCTAACAATGGGAGCATTTCTAAAGGCGGGAAGCAGCAACAGCTTATGTCTGCATATTATGCCATAGGCCATTTCTAGACTGATTTTGGCGAGAGTGAGCCTGTCGCTCACTCTTCCTCTCTGCTGAAACTCAGCATCCGAGCGGAGCGAAACAGCCCCTATCTCTTACTATTATAGCCCACATATCTGATGCTGTCTGGACAGAAATAGTATGACATGCCATACTCTTTGTTCCAGACAGCATCAGATATTGTTTACACATACAGATGAACAAGAGGCGCTGTTTCGCTCGCTTGAAGCCTTTATTTGAGATGATGGCTTTTCCTGTCGGCGTACATCTCAGTCAAATTAATGAAAATATTTCCAGATTGTAATTGTGGGAGGCCCAAGAAGGTAGGTGCCCCCCTAAGGCCCGTTCCATATCACCGCTGCCTGCCATGATACGCAGACCCTTCTGTAAGGTTACGCCTGGTTAGCCAGGGCTGGTTTCAAACTCATAAAAGGACCAACCCCTCTCTCGACTTATCCTCGCCTTACGCCCTTGGGGGAATCCCTGGCACATCTGGACATCGCCGTCCAAAATTTAGCCAAACAAAGGGAAGTGTTATGCTGGTGCAC
>NW_019947015.1:24201-25689 GCF_002910315.2 Salvelinus sp. IW2-2015 | reverse complement strand
TAATTGATTAAAACACACTGTTTTGCAATGGTCAATAGTAACTTCAACAGCACTCTCTGGTATAGCACCATGGTGTAGCCAGCTAGCTTCTGTCCTCCTCTCGGTACATTGGCTGCTGTACAAACTCATAAAAGACACACCCTTGTCCACTTACCCTCGCCTTTGGGGGAATCCCCGTCGCCATCTTGGAGGGCAGTCCAAATGATTAGCCAAGCAAGGAAGTTTGCAATGTAAGCCCCTCAGCCCTCATTTTTAGTCGAGTTTGCGAGTGTACAATTATGTTCAATCCAGAGCCTGAAATTCCCCATAACTCAATTTGAGACAATTGTACATCCGCTAAGAAAAGTCAGTGAAAACTTCAAAACAACATCAATGGAGAAGTCAAAATACAAGTGCAAGTAAAAATGAATGCAAATAAGTTAGAAATGGTGCTACTTAATGCACATGAAGGCACAAACACGTTTCGTAAAAAGTAATGACRTTTTTGTTTGGTTATCTCTTGGAAATTGTAGAAATAAAACATTTTCCTTCTTCAGAAGTTCCAGCTAGGCAGGCTAACATTAGTTAGCTAATTAATTTGCTAGGTATCATACAGTAGGCGTATATTAATAATTATATATTTAATATAATTAGACATGCACTCATAATTGACTGTAGCGCATATAAAGCACCCACAAGCTACTGGTAGCTGAAAACACAATCATTGTGAGATGACCGAGTGCCGAATTTCCTGGCAAGGTGGTCCATTTAAAAATCATTGCTTCCTCCCTCGCMCCTTGCCCTGCAAGTGTWTACAGTAATCGTCAGACATCATGATACGTCATCAGAAGTGTCCACTTAATTTGAGGGATGAGGGGATAGGGTGTCTTTAAAGTGTTTGTCATTGACTTCAATACAAAACCCAGGAGGCTCGTAGGCCTCACCTCCTTCATAGACCTACATGGTAATTATGACCACTTCCGGAAGATGACCTCCAACCAATCAAAGCTTTTTCAGTTTGAACTGACATGTTGTCCATCCAATCATAGGATTAGGATYAGAGAATTAACCTAGTGTGTTGTYTTAGGATTGTGCGGSAAAGCATTGTGGGTGCAGTTATATGTGTTGAGAAGTTTGGTGAAATTATTGGAAAGAGATTGAAAAATGATATTTGAGCATTTTTTGGGATATATCAAATTACAGGAGACTGTGGAGGTCGATTATAAATTGTTTTCTTGGTTTTATAACTTTATTTTTGTGTCCAGTTGGAAAGAGATTGAAAAAAGATTTTTGAGCATTTTTTGGGATATATCAAATTACAGGAGACTGAGGAGGTCGATTATAAATAGTTTTCTTGGTTTTATAACTTTATTTGTGTGTCCAGTTAGTGCAATTTATTTCAATTTGCCTTTCTAACTTCAGTAGCAAGTAGCAGAAGCTAGCTAGCTAAATTTTAACAGCCAACACTACCGCAAATGTTGTTGACTTTTTGTTGAAGAACCCCGTTCA
>NW_019947015.1:21086-22111 GCF_002910315.2 Salvelinus sp. IW2-2015 | reverse complement strand
CGGCTCCTGACTGACGGACGGCTCTAATGGCTAAGGACAGACGGGCGGCTTTGACGGCTCAGGTCAGACGGGCGGCTCTGACGGCTCCGGACAGACGGGCGGCTCAGACGGCACTGGGCAGACGGGCAGCACAGGCGGTGCTGGGCAGACGGACAGCTCAGATGGCGCTGGGCAGACGGGCAGCGCAGGCGGCGCTGGGCAGACGGGCAGCGCAGGCGGCGCTGGGCAGACGGGAGACTCTGGCCTGCTGAGGTGCACAGTAGGCCTGGTGAGTGGTGCCGGAACTGGTGGTACCGGGCGAAGGACACGCACCTCAAGGCTAGTGCGGGGAGCAGCAACAGGGCATACAGGGCTYTGGAGACGCACAGGAGGCTTGGTGCGTGGTGCCGGAACTGGTGGTACCGGGCTGGAGACACGCACCACAGGGCGAGTGCGTGGAGGAGGAACAGGGCTCTGGAGACGCACTGGAAGCCTGGTGTGTGGTGTTGGCACTGGTGGTACTGGGCTGGGGCGAGGAGGTGGCCCCGGATAGACCGGACCGTGAAGGCGTACTGGAGCTCTTGAGCACCGAGCCTGCCCAACCTTACCTGGTTGAAAACTCCCCTTAGCCCGGCCAGTGCGGCGTGGTGGAATAGCCCGCACTGGGCTGTGCTGGCGAACCGGGGACACCATGCGTAAGGCTGGTGCCATGTACACCGGCCCGAGGAGACGCACTGGAGACCAAATGCGTTGAGCCGGCTTCATGGCACCTGGCACGATGCCCACTCTARCCCGGCCGATACGAGGAGCTGGGATGTACCGCACTGGGCTATGCACACGTACAGGAGAGTCTGCCCGTACTCTCGCTCTCCACGGTAAGCACGGGGAGTTGGCGCAGGTTTCCTACCTGACTTCGCCACACTCCCGAGAGCCCCCACCCATGACATTTTTGGGGCTGCCTCTCTGGCTTCCAGCCGCGCTTCCGTGCTGCCTCCTCATTCCACCGCCTCTCGGCTTTAGCTGCCTCCAGCTCTTCACGAGGGCGG
>NW_019947015.1:14031-14902 GCF_002910315.2 Salvelinus sp. IW2-2015 | reverse complement strand
GAGTAGAACACCTATTTAGGTGAGGTGCTGGCTAGCGGAGTAGAACACCTATTTAGGCGAGCAGGGTATATGAACAGGGTTTATGAGATGTGTTAGCAGCAAATGCTGCCGTTAACAGTTCCCATGTGATGTTTTACTTGACTGTCTGTACTGTATATTCAAGGGCATATTGAAAGTTTAACATTTTTAACCAGGCACAGTTCAAAGCATGTGTGTGAAATTATAATCTTCGCTTGAAGTCCCTGATCTCTTGTTTTTAAATTCAAGTAGCCCCCTAGTGTAGCCTTGAGGGCTCCTATCTTTCTGTTCTCACTCTGTGTGTGTGTGTGTGCGTGCGTGCGTGCGTGCGTGCGTGCGTGCGTGCGTGTGTACGTGTGTGCGTGTGTGACCTCTATAGATCTGGTTATTTGCCTGGCTTATTTAAAAAGTGAAACTGCCCTCAGCACTGCGTGTGTGTGTGAGAGAGAGAGTGTGTTTGTGTGTCTGACCTCTATCTGTAAATCCATATGCTTACCTCTTGTCTCCCATTTTTTGAGTAAAGTTTGCCTAACAACTTTGAGTGTGTGTGTGTGACCTCTGTGAATCCATAATGCTCAGCACCGAGTTTGTCTTATTTAAAGAGTGAAGGGGTCTGCAGGACTGGGGAACATTCTGAGATGAATTCAGCACCACCCAGATACACATTGATTGAGATTGGTTTGGAGTACATTGCCACGCCGACTGACAGTAACACGTCCGTCAGTTATTGGGAACATATTTAAATGCTAATTACACCAACATGTTTCACCCACCCACCCACCCCCAATATTATTACACTGAAGAAAAGGGGGGTGAAGCAAGGTTTAAAAAAAGGTTAATTTAGCTTTATTTT
>NW_019947015.1:0-8795 GCF_002910315.2 Salvelinus sp. IW2-2015 | reverse complement strand
AGAGAAAGAGAGAGAGAGAGGTAGTGAAAGAGAGAGAGGTAGTGAAAGAGAGAGAGAGGTAGTGAAAGAGAGAGAGAGGTAGAGAAAGAGAGAGAAAGGTAGTGAAAGAGAGAGAGTGGTGGAGAAAGATTATGAGAGAGTGAGAGAAAACAGCTGGTGAGGTCTGGGAGTGCTGCGTCTGTAGAAACGGCAGGCAAGCTGCTGACCCAGAAATCCTCTCCTATCACCCAGGACCTATAGCGGAAGCATTGCAGGCGAGGAGAGGGGCTAGCTATGCACTGTACTACTTTACTGTAGTGGTGGAATTACCTACAACCGAGGGGGGAATGCAGACTCAAGAGCTTTAAATGCTTTAAACACAGATGTAAGAGCTTTAAACACGGCTTTAAACGCAGACGTAAGAGCTTTAAACACAGGCTTTAAACACAGACGTAAGAGCTTTAAACACAGATTTAAACGCAGACGTAAGAGCTTTAAACACAGACTTAAACGTAGACGTATGAGCTTAAACACAGGCTTTAAACACAGACCTAAGAGCTTTAAACACAGACGTAAGAGCTTTAAACACAGGTTTAACACAGATGTAGAGCTTAAACAGGCTTTAAACACAGACCTAAGAGCTTTAAACGCAAGACGTAAGAGCTTACAGTATTTGTATTTGTAAACGGTCGTTCTCTCCTCTTCGTCTGAAGAGGAGGAGTAGGGATTGGGACCAAGCCGCAGCGTGTTTGTGAAGACATAATGATATTTATTTAACAAGAATAACGATGACGAAACACGAAGCAGACTTTAAATTACAAAATAAACAAAACGAACTAAAACGGACCTGAACTTGAGAACTTACATATAACGAAGAACGCACGAACAGAACAGACTACATACACGAACGACAAAACGAAACAGTCCCGCTGTGGTAGACATACCGACACAGGAGACAACCACCCACAACAAACAATGTGAAACAACCTACCTTAATTTGGTTTCTCAATCAGAGGAAACGTAAAAACACCTGCTCTAATTGAGAACCATATCAGGCAACCCAATAACCAACATAGAAACACATAACATAGAATCCCACCCCAACTCACGCCCTGACCAACTAAACACATACAAAAACAAGAGAAAACAGGGTCAGAACGTACAGTATTGTGTTATCAGAATGGTCTGAAATTGTTTGGTTAGCTTTTACTATTTGATGTTATCACTGGTTCAGAATGTAGGCTGTGCTCTGTTTTCTTTACACATAGTAATTACCTAAGCCAAACCATACACGAAAAGCAGACGTTGAAACTGTCTTGTAACAATGTGACGATTGTTTACACAGCTACTCCTGTTTGATGGGATTTTGACAGTGGCAGGAAGTTTGTAAAGCACTTACACAGGACCTTCAACTCTACTTTGTTACAGCACTTACACAGCACCTCAACTCTACTTTGTACAGCACTTACAACACTATACACCTTCCTCACTCTACTTTGTTACAGCACTTACAACAGGGACCTCAACACTCTACTTTGTACAGCACTTACACAGGCCAATCTCTTCAACTCTAACCTTTTGATACAGCCACTTACACAGGACCTCAACCTACTTTGTACAGCACTTACCACGGACCTCAACTCTACTTTGTACAGCACTTACACAGGACCTCAACTCTATTTTACACACTTACACAGGACCTCAACTCTACTTTGACAGCACTTACACAGGACTCAACCTCTACTCTTTGTACAGCACTTACACAGGACCTCAACTCTACTTGTTACAGCACTTACCACAGGACCTCAACTCTACTTTGTACAGCACTTACACAGGACCTAACTCTACTTTGTTACAGCACTTTACACAGGACCTCAACTCTACTTTGTACAGCACTTCACAGGTACCTTCAGACTCTACTTCGTACAGCACTTACACAGGACCTCACTCTACTACTTGTACAGCACTTACACAGGACCTCAACTCTACTTCGTACAGCACTTACACAGGACCTCAACTCTACTTTGTACAGCACTTACATAGGACCTCAACTCTACTTTGTACAGCACTTACACAGGACCTCAACTCTACTTCGTACAGCACTTACACAGCACCTCAACTCTACTTTGAACTGAATTACCTCGTGGAAAAGAGGATGAAACACTGCATCATACCAGTTCTACAGTATTTAGTTTACTTCATTATTCAATTTTGAATGATTAGTGAATCCAACTTTATTAAATACTTTTGTTATTGCTTTATAGATGTTTACTGTATTTAATAGCATAGATGCWGTTTTCTCAGCAAGTCCTGTTTGATCCATCAACATTAGCTTACAGTAAATGTGCTGTTGTAACGGGTACTGTATTATTCCAGGAGTTAGTATGGCACTGAATGATATTACTTAATATGATCTACATATTCTACTTCAGTTCCTAGACTATTTTGTTTGTAGTTCACCTCAACATTGTCAGTGACTGCATAGGAACTTATCTACACATGCATGACTTTGTCMCCGAATCACACTCACAAATGTTTTCAACATTGTGTCATAGCAAAGTGTAATTCTAATATTTTTGTCCGTTCCCTGGAGGAAACAGAGAGGGTAAGGAAGAMAGACGAGAATCCTATTGAGACATACAAATAAATGAACCTTTGTGTGGTGTTCGGGTCTGTGGGACCCATTCCCAATGTTTACTAAAAGAAAAATGATACAATGAATCATTTTTCAACCTGAGACTCATTGGCCTTGGCTCATTTTCTGTGAAGAACATGTAAAAAAACACATTTTCATTGAGTGCACACTGTGCACCCCCATACATATGTACAGTATATTACATCTGTAGTGTTCGGGTCCACTGGCCCGAGTTAATACAAGTTTGTTGTGCGTTGTTGTGTGTGTGTGTGTGTGTGTGTGTGTGTGTGTGTGTGTGTGTGTGTGTGTTGTGTGTGTGTTGTGTGTGTGTGTGGGTGTGGGTCTTCCTCCTCCCTGGGCCTGCTGTTTCTACACGCACAAAACCTGTCTGTCTCCCGCTTTTCTTGCACTCTTTACCCTTTGTAGTGTGTGAAACTACACAATGTCTTGCGGGAACCTGCACAATGTTATTACAATATATTATTACAATACATTATTTTGATACTTTGTAAAAAATGCTGTATTTTCCCACACTCTATGCCAGCCAGGTGCACATTGGTGGAGGGACACAACAAATAAATAGCTTTGCATTTGTGGCTCCTTACCACAATCAATCAGTATGGCAAAAATAATCTCTGCTCAGAGGGCATTAGAAATCATTTTTGCAGGGAGAGAAGCTAGTGTGGAAGGAGTGTCTTCAACTTTTGAGTGAGTTGGAAGAAGAGGATGAGATTGACTCTCAGCCAGCCCCAGGACCAGCCCGTCAGCAGCCAGGCCCAGGACCAGCCCGTCAGCAGCCTGCAGGAGGAGAAATATGAATGTCAAAAAATTGTGAAATTGAATGGTGTTTTTGCCCAAGGAATGARCCACCCCGCATGGCTGCCAGTGTGATAAGGATACAAGCAGGGCCGATGCGGACGGTGGTTACTCATGTGCAGGACATAAAGTCTTCTATTGGACTGTTCATCCCAGTCACCATCCAGAAAATCATTCTGGACTGCACTAATTTGGAGGGAAGGCGTGTTTTTGGAGAGAGATGAAAGGAGATGGACCAAACTCATTTACATGCATACTTCGGAGTTCTTATCCTTGCTGGTGTTTTCAGATCCAATAGGGAATCCACAGAATCCCTGTGGGATGCAGAAACTGCAGAGAACTTTTCAGTGCAACAATGTCTCTGGAAAACTTCCACATTATTTCCAGGATTATCCGCTTCGACAACCGAGACACCAGACCAGCTCGGCGGCAGAGAGACAAGCTAGCTGCAATCAGGTCAGTGTAGGACAAGTGGGTTGACCGCCTTCCCCTGTTTTACAACCCACGGCCCAACGTTACTGTTGATGAGCAGGCCGCTGCCCCTTCAGACAGTACAATATAAACCTGCAAAATATGGAATCGAGATCTGGGCAGCCTGTGACGCTGCTTCGTCATATGCATGGAACTTGCAAGTGTATACAGGAAGCCAGATGGAGGAGCCCCAGAGAAGAACCAAGGGATGCAGGTTGTCCTGGATGCAACACAGGGACTCCGTGACCACAACATCGCATGCAATAACTTTTTTACTTCGCCCAAGCTGGGACAGGAGCTCCTCAAGAGGAAGCTGACGATGGTCGGAACAGTATGAAAAAACAAGCCAGAGCTCCCACCTCAGCTGTTGAATACACGGAACAGGCCTATCAATTCCTCTAAGTTTG
This sequence comes from Salvelinus sp. IW2-2015, assembly GCF_002910315.2. Classification (NCBI taxonomy): domain Eukaryota; kingdom Metazoa; phylum Chordata; class Actinopteri; order Salmoniformes; family Salmonidae; genus Salvelinus; species Salvelinus sp. IW2-2015. The sequence goes on along the minus strand of NW_019947015.1, from coordinate 4,487 downwards.
TGTTCACGGCCGACACGTCCCTAGTGTCCTACGTGCCAAAGAAAGGCAAAAATGTGGTTCCTCATGAGTACGCTGCATAGTGTCGTGGCAGAATCAGATTTAGCTAGGTAACATAGATAGATAAGATATTATTTTCATCATATGCTTGAGAGATACTGTGGGCAGTTGCATTTTCCCTTCTGAGCTAGGGCTTAGTCACTTGGGGCCCAGAGAGGGGAGAGGTCAGGCTTGTCTTCATATGTCAATGTATCTGTTAAACCATGTGGTGCTATGTAGAATATCAGAAGGGGATGTGGGAATGTGTATGTAACTATTCCTAAACCATGTGAAGGGATGGCGTTATTAATGGGSAACCAGTTAGTTATCTCATACAATGTCTGTACGCCAGTCACTCCCTACTTTTCTCATGGGGGGAAGGAGTAAGGCAGTGTTTGGAAGCATTGTATGTCCCCTCTGAGGTTGCCCTTATCTTGATCTGGTATATGACCTAAGAGATTCACTGTCTTCAGTGAGTTTGTCCAGGTTTGGGAGTATCTAGGATTGACAATTGATGTATGCCATTGGATGAGGTAATGTTTTGGTAGACAGTGAAGTACCAAGCATGAGATTGAAACCTTGTCTTAGGAGACCAAACTGAACAATGATTTATAGCTGATGCTGTCTAGCTATGGGATACTCCTCTTTCGGGTAAAGGATTCTTTGTAAGTTGAGAGGGATGTATCTTGGCTATAAATGAAACTAAGAATTGTTTTGTAAGGACTCTCAGAGAATTCATTTATAGACACTGAATTGATCTGAGAGTCAAAAAAGGGCTTTGGTGAGGCTTATTCCATATTAAATATGGAATTTATAATATAACTCTGACTTGTGTGTGGTTGGCTCTCTCTCTCTTCATTGAGTAATACACGAAATTACCACGACATTAGGGATGGGAGAATCTGGCCAGGAACATCACAAACCAGAAATCATAATGGATTACAATGCCACAAAAGGAGGCGTGGACAATTTAGACAAGCTGGTTACTGGCTACAGCTGCAAAAGAAAAGCCCTACGCTGGCCATTTCTTGGACATCTCGGCGTAGAACGCGTTTGTCATCTGGATGGCGTTGAACCCAAATTGAAACAGAGGGAAGCTCCAGAGGAGAAGGCTCTTTCTCGAGGAGCTGGGCAAGACATTGGTAAGACCTCAAATCCAGAGGCAACATATCTCAAGGACCCCAGCTTCTGCAGCCATCGTGAGGAGGATTCAGGAGGATGCTGGTGCCCCATCTGCCCATCCGCCCAACCCACAGAACCAACAACTCCAATACCGGAAGTAAGTGTGAGTGATGATGATGTTGTGTGTGTGTCTGACTCTCCTACTTTGGCCTGTTGTAACTATATATGTGAGTGAGTGATATGTTAGTAAAATTCCTGAACTAAGTGTTTTCATCATTCTAGATTGCAGCCGGTAGCAACAACAAGAAGCGCTGTGATGTGTGTGGACCCAAGAAGGACAGGAAGACACAGTAGACATGCATTGTGCAAGAAATACATTTGCAACACACACACAGTAAAACTCTGTCCCTCATGTGGTGTGTAGACCGGCCTTAATTTGTGTTCAATGGGGCTCATTTTGTCACGCCCTGATTTGTTTCACCTGTCCTTGTGCTTGTCTCCGCCCCCTCCAGGTGTCTCCCACCTTCCCTACTTATCCCCTGGGTATTTATACCTGTGTTYTCTGTCTGTCTGCCAGTTCGTCTTGTTTGTTCAAGTCAACCAGCGTTTTCTTAGCTCCTGTTTTTCCCCATTCTCTCTTTTCTCGTCCTCCTGGTTTTGACCTTTGCATGTCCTGACTCTGAGCCCGCCTGCCTGACCACTCTGCCTGACTCTGAGCCCGCCTGCCTGACCACTCTGCCTGCCCCTGAGCCTGCTTGCCGTCCTGTACCTTTGCCACTACTCTGGTTTATCGACCCCTGCCTGCCTTGACCTGTCGTTTGCCTGCCCTTGTTGTTACAATGAACATTGTTACTTCAACACAGTCTGTACTTGGGTCTTACCTGAAACTTAATACATACAGTATTTTATGTAAATTATACATGTAAAATTTGTCCCTCCAATTTGTTCAGTTCAAAGTAATAAATATAAATAGTAATGAAAACCTTGTTTCATTTATATTTGTTCAAGATAAACACGATTTATTTCACCCATGTCTTGATTATAATTGATTTCTGTTGACAAAAATTTATAAATCTGATCTAGCAGAGGTAAATGGCAAATATTAACCATGTATACGGTCTGTATTGCTTGTAATTGATATAAGTCAACATCTAAGGATTAAGTATTTTTATGTAAATCGTTATGGCTGTATTGTTTTAAAAACCCAATAATGTGGGTCCATTAGACCTGCGAACATTGGGTGAATTACACCACACAAAGGGTTAATCCATTTTAGAATAAGGCTGTAACATCTCAAAATGTGGGAAAAGTCAAGGTGTCTGAATACCCTCCGAACGCACTGCAACCGCTTGGTAGGGCTGTTATTGACAAAATAAACATCAAGTTGGGATAAAAAACAATTAGAAGTTCTTATTTGAGTTGCAAGTAGTAGGATTTGAAGGTGAAATAATTGTTTTAACATGTTTTTCAAGAAGCGCGTTAAAGAGTTAATAATGCAACAGCTGTCTTAATGTATGAAACATATTTATATCAATTTATATTATTTATAGTGCCTTCAGAAATTATCCCCCCTTGATGTTTTCTGCATTTTSTTGTGTTACAGCCTGAATTTAAAATKAATTAAATTGTGATTTTTTTGTAACTGTCAAAGTGAAATTATGTTTTTAGTAAAGTAACAAATTCATTAAAAATTAAAAGCTGAAATGTTAATAAGTATTCAACCACTTTGTTAAGGTAAGCCCAAATAAGTTCAGGAGTAAGAATTTGCTTAAAAAGTCACATAATAAGTTGCATGGATTCTCTGTGTGCAATAATAGTGTTTAACATGATTTTAGAATGACTACCTCATCTCTGTAACCCACATATGTAATTATCTGTTAGGTCCCTTAGTTGAGCAATGAATTTCAAACAAAGATTCAATTGACAAAGACCAGGGTGGTTTTGCAATGCCTCGCAAAGAAGGGCATCTATTGGCAGACATTGAATATCCCTTTGAGCATGGTGTAGTTATTAATTACACTTTGGATGGTGTATCAATACACCCAGTCATTACAAAGAGACAGACGTCCTACCTAACTTAGTTGCTGGAGAGGAAGGAAACCGCTCAGGGATTTCACCATGAGGCCAATGGTGACTTTAAAACAGTTATAGAGTTTAATGGGGATAGAAGAAAACTGAGGATGAATCAACAACATTGTAGTTACTCCACAATACTGACCTAATCTTCAGAGTGAAAAGAAGGAAGCCTGTACAGAATACAAATATTTCAATACATGCATCCTGTGTACAACAAGGCACTAAATGAATACTGCAAAATAAGTCACTTTTTGTCCTGAATACAAAGTGTTTGTTTGGGGCAAATCCAATATATTCCTGAATACCACTCTCCATATTTCCAACCATAGTGGTGGCTGCATCATGTAATGGGTATTTGTTTTTTAACTAGGCAAGTCAGTTATGAACAAATTCTTATTTACAATGACAGCCTACCAACAAACAGTGGATTAACTGCCTTGTTCAGGAGTAAAAAGACAGATTTTTACCTTGTCAGCTTGGGGATTAGATCCAGCAACCTTTTGGTTACTGGCCCAACGCTCTAACCACTAGGCTACCTGCCACTTGTAACAGTAAAGGACTGGAGAGTTCTTCAGGATAAAAATAAACGGAAAGCTAAGCACACCCTAAATCATAGAGGAATACCTGGTTGAGTCTGCTTTCCACCAGACACCGGGAGATGAATTCACCATTCAGCAGGACAATAACCTGAAACACAAGGCCAAATCTACACTGGAGTTGCTTACCAAGAAGACGTGAATGTTCCTGAGTGTCTGAGTTAGTTTTGATTTGATTCTACTTGAGAATCTATGGCAAGACATGAAATTGGTTGTCTAAATGATCAACAACCAATTTGATGTTGCACAATCCAGGTGTGCAAAGCTCTTAGAGACTTACCCAGAAAGACTCACAGCTGTTATCGCTGCCAAAGGTGCTTCTACAAATTATTGACTCGGGGGTGTGAATACTTATGTAAATGAGATATTTCTGTATTTAACTAGCAAATTTGCAAAAATTTCCAAAATATGTTTTCAATTTGTCATTCAGAGTTATTGTGTGTAAATGGGTGAGAAACTCCCCCCAGATTTAATCCATTATGAATTCAAACTATAACACATACAAAATGTGGAATAAGTCAAGGGGTATGAATTCTTTCTGAAGGCGCTGTATATTTGCAAACAGTCACACTTAAACACTCCCGTAGCTCATTTCCATGGCAACACAGCCACAGTCCATGGTCGCCGTGGTTGGTCTCTGCACATGGTGCCCCCCCC
>NW_019947014.1:8802-25694 GCF_002910315.2 Salvelinus sp. IW2-2015 | reverse complement strand
GTTACAGGTAAAAGGGATCTTGAAGAATGAAGGCTATCACTCCATTTGCAACGGCATGCCATACCAGGACAAAGCACAGCTCTAAACTATGAAGCTCAGAACTATGCAATAACTATTTAGGGAAGACAGTCAGCTGGTATTCAGTCTATAATGTAGTGGTTAGCACAGTCACCGGATCTCAACCTTGACGGAGTGTGTATGCACAAACTGTTACGAAATGTTTGGATTGGAAGCATACAGACGTCTTTAGAGTATATCTCTTGTAAAATAATAACTCAAGTACAGAACTGTTTTCTTTGTGAAAATACAGAGATGTTTAGCCTCAAGCTTATATGATAGAAACATTCTCTTAAAAATCTCCCACTTTACCACCACCAAAGCACCCCCAGACCATCACATTGCCTCCACCATGCTTGACAGATGGCGTCAAGCACTCCTCCAGCATCTTTTCATTTCTTCTGCATCCCACGAATGTTCTTCTTTGTGATCCGAACACCTCAAACCTCAAACTCAAATTTGTCTGTTCATAACACTTTTTTCCAATCTTCCTCTGTCCAGTGTCTGTGTTCTTTTGCCCATTTTAATCTTTTCTTTTAATTGGCCAGTCAGAGATATGGCTTTTCTTTGCAACTCTGTCTAGAATGCCAGCATCCTGGAGTCACCTCTTCACTGTCGACGTTGAGACTGGTGTTTTGAGGGTACTATTTAATGAAGCTGCCAGTTGAGGACTTGTGAGGTGTCTGTTTCTCAAACTAGACTCTCTAATGTACTTGTCCTCTTGCTCAGTTGTGCACCGTGGCCTCCCAATCCTCTTTCTATTCTAATTAAAGCCAGATTGCACTGTTCTGTGAAGGAAGTAGTACACAGCGTTGTACGAGATCTTCAGTGTCTTGGCAATTTCTCACATTGAATAGCCTTTATAGACTGATGAGTTTCAGAATAGTTCTTTCTTTCTGGCCCTTTAAAGCCTGTAATCGAATGTTCCAGATGCTCAACTATTCTAAAGAAGGACAGTTCTATTGATTCTATAATCAGAACAACAGTTTTCAGCTGTGCTAACATAATTGCAAAACGGTTTTCTAATGATCAATTAGCTTTTTAAAATTATAAACTTGGATTAGTTAACACAATGTGCCATTGGAACACAGAAGTGATGGTTGCTGATAATGGGCCTCTGTATGCCAATGTAGATATTCCATAAAAACAATCTGCCATTTCCAGCTACAATGGTAACTTAAAACATTAACAATGTCTACAGTGTATTTCTGATCAATTTGATGTTATTTTAATGGACAAAAAAATGTGCTTTTCTTTCAAAAACAAGGACATTTCTAAGTGACCCCAAACTTTTGAACGGTAGTGTATTGTGATGACATTTTGTGATGTTTTTTGTTTGTTCTCGGCTGTTTGTGTAGACAAAAATCTAATTATTGAAATAAGCCGAAGTCAGTAGCCGAAGTCTATGCCCCTTCATTGATGATTGGTCAACAGCAGAGCTTCTTCAATTAAGTGTTTGTTGCCATTCAACGAGACAAATTGTTTTCATTCACATATTTTTACTTGAGAAATACTGCACCAAACATCTTAGTTAGATGTATATTTGAGCAGCTAAGATCTCATCTGCAAAAACATCAAAATTAATGACACAATACTTAAAGTTATCTTAGATTAATTCTGGCTATTTTGAGGAAGTGTATTCTGGCTATGGCGTCTCAAGACGGACAAACAGTACTATCGTTTTTCAAGCAATGATCTATTAAGGGATTATACAAGCACACTTGTTTAGTTCATGGGGAAGGCTTAACTCCCACTCTCTACTTTACCTATTGTAACTCAGGAACAGGTGAGGTCTGGAACATGGGGAAGACTTAACTCCCACTCTCTACTTTACCTATTGTAACTCAGGGACAGTTGAGGTCTGGAACATGGGGAAGACTTACAGTTTTTTACAATCACTTTGGCACTAATTTCGGGAACCTTGATGTCATTTTTCAAAACCCTAGACACAAAACTGTGGGCCAAAATCTCTGCTGCAGTGTGTGCAAACCTGGTCAAGAACTACAGGAAACATATGATCTCTGTAATTGCAAACAAAGGTTTCTGTACCAAATATTAAGTTATCTTTTTCTGATGTATCAAATACTTATGTCATGCAATAAAATGCAAATTAATTACTTAAAAATCATACAATGTGATTTTCTGGATTTTTGTTTTAGAATCCGTCTCTCACAGTTGAAGTGTACCTATGATAAAAATTACAGACCTCTATATGCTTTGTAAGTAGGAAAACCTGCAAGATCGGCAGTGTATCAAATACTTGTTCTCCCCACTGTACATGGGACACGACAAGACGAAGGACTGCCTACCGTCTGTAAGCTGTTAGTGTCTTAACGACCGTTCCACAGGTGCATGTTCATTAATTGTTTATGGTTCATTGAACAAGCATGGGAAACAGTGTTTAAACACTTTACAATGAAGATCTGTGAAGTTATTTGGATTTTTACAAATTATCTTTGAAATACATGGTCCTGAAAGAGGGACGTTTCTATTTTATTTAGCAGATGTTATTGTGGGTCTAGCTAAAGGCTTGTGTTCCTAGCTCCAACAGTGCAGTAGTATCTAGCTAAAGGCTTGTGTTCCTAGCTCCAACAGTGCAGTAGTATCTGCTAAAGGTTGTGTTCCTAGCTCCAACAGTGCAGTAGTATCTAGCTAAAGGCTTGTGTTCCTAGCTCCAACATGCAGTAGTATCTAGCTAAAGGCTTGTGTTCCTAGCTCCAACAGTGCAGTAGTATCTAGCTAAAGGCTTGTTTCCTAGCTCCAACAGTGCAGTAGTATCTAGCTAAAGGCTTGTGTTCCTAGCTCAACAGTGCATTAGTATCTAGCTAAAGGCTTGTGTTCCTAGCTCCAACAGTGCAGTAGTATCTAGCTAAAGGCTTGTGTTCCTAGCTCCAACAGTGCAGTAGTATCTAGCTAAAGGCTTGTGTTCCTAGCTCCAACAGTGCAGTAGTATCTAGCTAAAGGCTTGTGTTCCTAGCCTCAACAGTGCAGTAGTATCTAGCTAAAGGCTTGTGTTCCTAGCTCCAACATGCAGTAGTATCTAGCTAAAGGCTTGTGTTCCTAGCTCCAACAGTGCAGTAGTATCTAGCTAAAGGCTTGTGTTCCTAGCTCCAACAGTGTGGCAGTAGTATCTAGCTAAAGGCTTGTGTTCCTAGCTCCAACAGTGCAGTAGTATCTAGCTAAAGGCTTGTGTTCCTAGCTCCAACAGTGCATTAGTATCTAACAATTCACAACAATACACACAAATCCAAAAGTAAAAGAATGGAATTAAGAAATGTATAAATATGAGAACGAGCAATGTCGGAATGGCATTGATGAAAATACGGTAGAATACAGTATATACATATGAAATGAGTAAAGCAGTATGTAAACATTATTAATTAAAGTGACTAGAGTTCCATGTCTATATATAAAGGGCAGCAGCCTCTGAGTTGCAGGGTTGAGCAACCGGGTGGTAGCCGGTTAGAAATGGCTATTTAACAGTCTAATGGCCTTGAGATAGAAGCTGTTTTTCCATCTCTTGGTACCAGCTTTGATGCACCTGTACTGACTCTTGGATGATAGCGGGGTGAACAAGAAGAGGCTCGGGTGGTCGATATCCTTGATGATCTTTTTGGCCTTCCTGTGACATCAGGTGCTGTAGGTGTCCTGGTTGTGGGCGGTGCTGTTGCCGTACCAGGTGGTGATACAGCCCGACAGTGATTTAAAGTTGTTGTGAATTTCCTACTTCAATCATTTATATAGTGGTACTCAGTTGTATCTTTTATCTTACGGTACTTAGATTAGGCTAGGTAAGGCAAGACATTTAAGTTGTTATTTCTTCACTAACTTCCTTTCGTTGTAAATGTGTCCTGTTTAGTTAAGTAATCTGTGTGCTGATGGGGTTGTTGACCTTCCGTTCAGAGTGTCTGAGAGATGTAGACCATAGAGATGCTAAACATTACATGTCACTGGAACCTCTGGGAATAGCTGCTTAGTCGGTTTGCAGACAATAACAATATTTAAAAAAAACAGTACATAATGAAAGTAAATGGTCTTCTGTTGAATATTATATAGTTGTTCTCACAATTGTAATGTACTGAAAAAGTAAAAGAAAAGTTTTTCATATGCGTACAGATGTAGGATCTGAATTGGCCTTACAAAAATGTCCATTAATTATAATCCAAACAATAATTCAAATTTCCTGTTGCTCTAGGAGTATTTTCCTGCTGTGAGAAACTGGTCAAATTAAGATTCTACACATGTAGTAGTCTCTATGGGGAGTAGCGTGTTGTTTGAGACAGCCATGGTTAGTTCTCTAATGGTAACCATGGTGAATTAGCAAACCAAATCCACTGTGTTTTGATTAAACCTCCAGCAATGTGGGGGGAAAATAGCAATAGTTTATCTTGTTTAACTCACTGAAATTCATTGTGACAGCTCAGTCGCTCCGGACCAAGGCTCAGGCTAAATGGAATGGATTAAGTGTTAGAATTTGTTTTGGAAAAAACAAACAGGAAAAACAAACAAATATGAAAACAGCTGGGTTCAGGCTGGGCCGAAGTCAGTGAATAAACTAATGACATTATGGGGAACTTTTTGCTCTAACTTATTGTCTGGGTGAATACAATAGAAATGTGAGTTTTACAGCAGATGAGGTGGTAAACTGTAAGGGGGTGGCTCTGACTGAACACCACCACCATATTTTTAATGATTAGACAAAAGATATGCAGGGAGATATTGGATGTGTAAAACCACAGCTTCAGGGTTAGGTTACTATTTGTTTCTCTCTCACAGACAGAGAGGTTAATTATATCTTATGATGAACTCTAACTGAAAAACGTACACACACTGACTAATGATAACAGAGATCAAGTCCTGTTCATATTTCTGAGAGCAGAAGCTCTGCCCCGGGGAGACAAGCTAGTGTAGTGAGGAGAACTGTAACTGTTTCCAAGAGGAAAGTGGATACTTAATCATGCATGTTACCCAGGAAGTGATCTCTTTGAAACTGCAGAGAACATGCCTGCTCCATATATACACTCCAAAAGGATTGTGTGAACAGTGATTCAGGTAAATTCTGGTGCAGTGCACGTATAAAAGATCGGGTCACTGGGGATTGGTCGATAGGGGCTGCATGGAATCCCATGATTCTTTGCATGGTTCAGAGCACTTCATATGGGAACGTCTAAAGAAAGATCTCTGACAAGACAAGGTTAAAGACGGATGTGGAATTAACATTTTGCTTTTACCACGTTTGAGGTCATCTCTCTACAGTTGTATGACTTTACCTGTATTACCTAATCATGAACTAAACTCAATCTCTCACTCACTTCACTCACTCACTGTAACAATAATGCTAGTACAAACTCGAACCCAGGCGCAGAGAAACACAGCGAGCAGAGGTAAGGGTAAATCCAGAACTTTTACTTAGTCTTAAAAGAAACAAGGCAACCGCACAAGAACTCACTAATAAAACATGACACCTAAGAAAAGATACAGGCCAAGTGAACAGAAAGGTAATCAAACACAGGTGAATCCAATAAGTAATAATCAGGGTAACCTGGAAACTAGAAAACAGGTTAATGGTTTCCTCCAGCGGTAACCTAAGGAAACAACAATCAAGTAACACAAAAACTGTGACAGGACCCCCACCTCAAGGAACAGATCCTAATGTTCCACCATTGGGTAGCTGAACGGTGATGGAAATCCCGAATGAGTCCGGTGTCCAGAATGTCCCGAGACGCAACCCAGGATAGCTCCTAAGGACCATAACCTTCCCAGTCCACGAGATACTGAGTCCCACGCCGGAACTGGCAACTGGAGAGGATGTGTCGCACAGTGTAGGCTGGCTGCTATCATGCGAGGCAGAGGTGGAGGCCGAGTGGCCAGAACCAGAGGAATGAACACCACAGGCTTGAGTCTGGAGATGTGGAAGGTGGGATGAACCCTCATGGAATGGGGAAGACGAAGACGATAGGCCACTGGATTAACCTTGAATGGCCCAACATACTGGTGTGCCAACTTCCTTGATTCCATACGCAGAGGCAGATTCCTAATAGACAACCAGACCATCTGGCCTGGACGCAGGAATGGACTCAAACGGTGATGAAGGTTGGCCTGTCGTTAAACCCGAGCTGAGGACCTCAGGAGTGCTGACCAAGCCCTCTTCCAGGTCCGTCTGGAAACAGAGGAGGCTGGTATCCATACAAAACCTGGATTGGTGACAGGCCACTGGAGGAACACTAGAGAGTGTTGTGTGCATACTCCACCCAGGGAAGATGCTGACTCCAAGTGGTGTGTTTGGCAGACACACATTACCGTAAGGCGGTCTCCAGATCCTGGTTCACCTGCTCTGTTTGACCGTTGGACCGAGGGTGATAGCCCGAGGACAAACTGGCTGATGACCCCAGAAGAGTACAGAATGCCCTCCAGAATCAGGAGGCAAACTGGGGGCCCCGGTCGGAAACAATGTCCAGAAGAAGTCCGTGAAGGCGGAAAACATGCTGAATAGCTAGCTGAGCAGTCTCATGGCAGATGGAAGCTGAGGCAGCAGAATGAAATGTGCCGCCTTGGAAAAGTGGTCCACAATGACCAGGATGACAGTGTGGCCCTCTGAGGATGGAAGACCCGTCATGAAATCCATAGAGAAATGAGACCAGGGTTGAGAAGGCGGACGAAGAAGCCGCAGAGGCTGTGACGAGGAGTCTCGTTCCGGGCACATGTCGGACAGGCAGCCACAAAGGTCAGAGTGTCCGCCTCCGCCGAGGGCCACCAAAATCTCCTCCTCAGAAACTCCAGCGTTTGCTGCCCTCCCGGATGAGAAGTGAGATGCGACGAGTGAGCCCACTGAAGTACCTTGGACCATGCCTCAAGAGGAACAATATTTATGTTAGATAGACAGCCATCAGGAACTGCCTCACTACTTTGCGCCTCCCTCACTGCAGTCTCTATACCCCAGGACACCGGTGCGAGGATGAGCGAGCGCTGAGACAGAACTGCACCAACACCAACGTCAGAGGCATCCACCTCTACCACGAAGGGAAGAGTAGGATCCGCATGAACTAGAATAGGTGCAGAAGAAAACTGACGTTTCAGGTTCTGGAACGCCTATCTCATCAGCAGGAGTCCAGCTTACATGCCTAGCTGAGCCCTTAGTGAGTGCTGCCAATGGCGCAGCCACCACATTAAAGTCTCTCACAATTCTCCGGTAGAAATGAGCAAAATCACAAAAACGCTTGACTTGCTCGACTATGCTGGCTCGCGGCCAGTTGACCACCGCTTCTATCTTTTGGGAGTCCATCCGTACACAGCCCTGAGATATACAGTACATCTTAAATGCCCAGATAAATCTACCCTGATTGATTTGATATTAACAAATGTTCCACATAAATATTCTGCGGTTGGTGTTTTTTGAAATTATCTAAGTGACCATTGTGCTGTTGTTGCTGTTAGAAATACTAAGGTTCCTAAGACCAACCCCCGTTTTATTCGTAAGTGAAATTTGAAGTGTTTTAATGAGCAGGCTTTCTTTCATGATTTGTTTTATTTTGACTGGAGCAAGATTGAGCTTATCCCTGATGTGGAAACTGCCTTGAAAATCTTTCATGATGTTTTTTTCCAAATAGTAAACAAACATGCCCCATTCCGCAGGTTCGGGGTTAAAGGGCGGGCTAATCCATGGTTTTCTTCTGAGCTGTCTTGTATTATTCACGACCGTAATCTAGCCTGGGCTAAAGCAAGGAAATCATGTTCTGATGCYGATTGGCTTATTTTTAGGCAGTTATGAAACAAGTGTTCTTTTCTTCTCCGGAAGGCCAAGTCTGAATATTTTATGTCTGTTACCACTGATAACCTGAATGACCCTACAAAGTTTTGGAAGGCTATTAAGTCTATGTCTGGTAACAGTCATGTTAATGAATTACCGTCATGTGTTTTGAAGGACTCTGTTGCTATATATGACAAAACTGAAATGCTGAATTGTTTCAATGAGCACTTTGTATCATCTGGTAGGCTGTTTGATTCAGTGTCCTCTGTACAACCCTGTGTCGATGAAGCAGTGAGAGCTGGTCAAACTTTTAGCTTTTTGCCATTCTCAGTGCAGGTGGTACATAAAGCCCTGAAATCCTTACATCAGAGAAAGCCTGCCGGTCCTGATCTTCTGGATCCCTGCTATTTAAATCTGGTAGCTGATTTCATAGTTGAACCTCTTACATATCTGTTCAATCTAACCCTCGAATGTCATGAATTTCCGAAAATCTGGAAATCACCATTTGTCCTACCACTTTTAAAAGGGGGACATCCATCTCTTTTAAATACTTATAGGCCAATCTCAAAGCTGTCACCCCTGGTGAAAATACTTGAAACCCTTGTGAGTGAACAGATAAAATAGTTTTTATTTACTAACTCTATTTTATCAATGTAGCAATCTGGCTTCAGGAAGAAGCAGAGCACAATTACAGCAGCCATGAAGGTTTTAAATGATATCACTGAAGCCCTTGACAAAAAATAGCACTGTGTCTCACTTCTTATTGATCTCTCTAAGGCTTTTGATACAGTTGATCATGCTATACTGAGGCAGAGATTGTCGAGTGTAGTGCAGTTGCATGGTTTGCCAACTATCTGTCTGACAGAATTCAGTGCACTCAATTTGATGGGCTTATATCTGTAAAATGTTCTGTCTTTAATGGTGTGCCCCAAGGCTCTGTACTTGGTCCTCTCTTATTCACTATTTAAATAAATGATTTAGACAAAAATGTCCAAAATGCACAACTTAATTTTTATGCTGATGATACTGTTATTTACTGTTGTGCCTCGTCTCTTACAAAAGCTTCCCAGAACTTGCAAACTGCTTTTTATACTGTTCAACATACCTTATGTCAGTTGAAGCAATATCCTCAATACTGACAAAACTAAACTAATGGTGTATTTTTAAGCAAGAAATAGACCTCTGAACCTTTCACCTATTACTACCTGTCAGGGCAAGGAGATTGAGGTTGTAACCTCATATACATATCTTGGAATTTTAGTTGATGACGGCCTCCCTTTTAAATTGCATATTCAACAACTTACAAAAAAATTTAAGATGAAATTGGGATTTTATTTTAGGAATAAGGCCTGTTTTTCTTTTGAAGCCAGAAGGAGGCTAGTATCAGCTACATTTAAGCCTTTACTAGACTATGGGGATATTTTATATATGAATGCTTCCGCTCAGTGTTTGAGATCAATTGACACCCTTTACCATGGCACTTGGAGATTTATTTTAAACTGCAAAACCCTTACGCACCACTGCACTTTGTATACAAGGGTTGGCTGGCCTTCTCTAGTCTCTCGTAGACTCAGTCACTGGTTTACTTTTATTTCTAAAGCCATTATGGGTTTACTACCTTTTTATTTGGGCATTTTTATTGTTCAGAAATGTGGTGGGTACTCTCTTCGTTCGCTGGACTTTATCCTGCTAACTGTTCCAAATGTCCGAACTGAATTTGGTAAAAGGGCTTTTATGTACTCTGCGCCATCGTCTTGGAACGCCTTACAAAATACTTTTAAACTGGAAGAACTTGTCCCGATTGGTATTTTTAAATCACTGATGAATGATCTTGAGACTGATTCCCTGACCTGTCAATGTTTTTAATTAGCTGTTTTTGATTTTGTTATACTCTTGTGAATTCTATGGTTTTTACTAGATTACTTGTAGTTTTTCATGTTGTTTGTCTGTAACTTTTGTAATGACTTGGTGCTGCCCATCTTGGCCAGGACGCTCTTGAAAAGGAGATTGTAAGTCTCAATGAGCCCTTCCTGGTTAAATAAAGGTTAAATAAAATAAATAAAATAAATAAAATAAATAAAATAAATAAAATAAATAAAATAAAATGATGTACCCCAGGAAGGAGATCCGAGGAACGTGAAACTCACACTTTTCGGCCTTCACGAACAAGTGGTGAGAGGAGTCTTTGAAGAACCTGGCGAACATGTTGGACGTGTTCAACCATGGACCTGGAGAAGATGAGGATGTCATCCAGGTATACAAACACGAACTGGTGAAGGAAGTCGCGCAGCACATCATTAACCAGGGCCTGGAAAATGGCTGGAGCAGCATGACACAGTCCAAACAGCATGACACGGTACTAATAATGTCCATTTGGGGTGTTGAACGCTGTCTTCCACTCGTCTCCCTGTCTGATGCGCACTACATTGTACGCATTCCGTAAATACAATTTTGAGGAAACCGTAGCTCCCTGGAGTCTCTCAAAGGCTGACGGCATAAGAGGGTAGCGGTTCGTGATTGTAATGTTATTTAAACCCCGGTAATCGATACAGGAACGTAATCCCTCTTTCCAACAGAGAAAATACCCGCTCCTGCAGGTGAAGTGGACGGACGAATAAAACCAGCGGCCGTCTCTTTAATGGCTGCAGTCTCTGGACCTGAGAGAAAATAAATCCCTCCTCTGGGAGAAGTGGTGCCGAGCAGGAAGTCAAGTCAAAAATTGTGCCATCGGCACAATTGTAAGACCTGCGAGGAGGCAGTTCGCTAGGCCCTTCCTTTGCTGAAGACTTGACCCAGATCCCAGTAATCCTGAGGTATGCGGGAAAGATCAGGCTTGTAATCCCCTGCCGGTAGTCTACCGTCGACTGACGAGTCATCCCGTTTTCCGTCGGCTCGGGAAAGGAGGCACGGAAATGTCAAGACTGTCCACAGTAAAGACAACATTGCTCATTAATCCTGTGCCTTCTCTCCAGAGTGGAAAGTCAGGTGCGTCCCAATTACATTGGCTCCTCTGAAGGATATGAAGGAGAACCAGAGCCGAATTGAGAACTCTGACGGGGTACAGAACAAGCAGACGCAGAATAAGGCAGTGGAACAAACGAAGAATCGACTCCCTCAGTTGAACCCGAAACACTGGAAACAACTTGGAACCCCTCTGTCCTCTCACGACGATGTTCCTGAAACCGGTTATCAATCCTGATGGCCAGAACGATAAGCTCATCCAGAGGGTCAGGGTTGTCCCGGGAAGCCAGTTCATCCTTGAGAACCTCGCTGAGTCCGTTCAGAAAGGCTGAGTGAAGTGCCTCTGTATTCCAACCCGCTCTCAGTGGCGAGCGTCCAAAAGTCAATGGCGTAATAAGCTACGCTCCGGCTTCCCTGCCGAAGCGCAATTAGTCTTGTGAACAGAAAGTTAATTAAACACAGGTGAATCCAATAAGTAATACTCAGGGTAACCTGGAAACTAGAAAACAGGGTAAGGGTACCCTCCAGGGGTAACCTAAGGAAACAACTATCAAATAACACAGAAACTGTGACATTCACTCACGAACTCACTCTTACACCAAATGTACCCATGGGTTCAATGCCAGACTTACTGTACGATATGCATCAATTCAATGTTTTCAAACAGCCTGAACAAATGCTTTTTTTGTCAGCACACAATGTATTTACATACATTCTGATGATGCTGGTGAAAATGAAACAACAAGTACACCTTTAAATGCTTGGCATTCTAATTACAGTATGTTTACTTAGAAAAAACTACATTTTTTTCACCCAGCTCTTACACTACATCTGTTGATGTTCATTCTAAAGTCTGGATTACATTTACATTTAAGTCATTTAGCAGACGCTCTTATCCAGAGCGACTTACAAATTGGTGCATTCACCTTATGACATCCAGTGGAACAGCCACTTTACAATAGTGCATCTAAATCTTTTAAGGGGGGGGGGGTGTGAGAAGGATTACTTTATCCTAGCCTTAGGTATTCCTTAAAGAGTGGGTTTCAGGTGTCTCGGGAAGGTGTATTGACTCCGCTGTCCTGTGGCGCGTGAGGAGTTGTTCAGCATTGTGGGGCCAGAGCAGCGGAAACATTGACTGGGCTGAGCGGGAACTGTACTTCCTCAGTGTGGTAGGGAGGCGAGCAGGCAGAGTGGTGATGAGAGCAGTGCCCTTGTTTGGGTGTAGGGCCTGATCAGAGCTGGAGGTTACTGAGTGTGCCGTTCCCCTGCACAGCTCCGTAGGCAAGCACCATGGTCTTGTAGCGGATGCGACTTCAACTGGAAGCCCAGTGGACGAGCGGAGGAGCGGGGTGACGTGAGAGAACTTGGAAGGTGAACCAGACGGGCTGCGGCGTTACTGGATGAGTTGTAGGGGTTTAATGTGCAGCAGGCAGGGAGCCCAGCACAAGCACGAGTTGCAGTATATCCAGAACGGGGGGAGATGACAAGTGCCTGGATTAGGACCTGCGCCGCTTCCTGTGTGAGGCAGGGTCGTACTCTGCGGATGTTGTAGAGCATGAACCTACAGGAACGGGCCACCGCCTTGATGTTAGTGAGAAAGACAGGGTGTTGTCCAGGTCACGCCAAGGTTCTTGAGCGGCTCTGGAGGAGACAACTATGGAGTTGTCAACCCTTGATGGCGAGATACTATGGAACGGGCAGTCCTTCCCCGGGAGGAAGAGCAGCTCCGTCTTGCGAGGTTCAGCTTGAGGTGGTGATCCGTCATCCACACTGATATTCGCCAGACATGCAGAGATGCGATTCGCCACCTGGTCATCAGAAGGGGAAAGGAGAAGAATCTGTGTGTCGTCTGCATAGCAATGATAGGAGAGACCATGTGAGGTTATTGACAGAGCAGTTGACTTGTGTAGATAGCGAGAAAGGAGAGGGCCTAGAACAGAGCCCTGGGGACACCAGTGGGGTGAGAGCACGTGTGAGGAAAGATTTCTCTGCCAGCGCCACGGTAGGAGCGACCTGTCAGGTAGGACGCAATCAAGCGTGGGGCCGCGCCGGAGATGCCCAACTCGAGAGGGTGGAGAGGAGGATCTGATGGTTCACAGTATCGAAGGCAGCCGATAGGTCCTAGAAGGATGAGAGCAGAGGAGAGAGAGTTAGCTTTAGCAGTGCGGAGCGCCTCCGTGATACAGAGAAGAGCAGTCTCGAGTTGAATGACTAGTCTTGAACCTGACTGATTTGGTCAAGAAGGTCATTCTGAGAGAGATAGGCGGAGAGCTGGCCAAGACGCACGTTCAAGAAGTTTTGGAGAGAAAAGAAAGAAGGGATACTGGTCTGTATTGTTGACATCGGTAGGATCGATGTGTAAGTGTTTTCAGAAGGGGTGCAACTCTCCTGCTCTCTGAAGACGAAAGGACGTAGCCAGCGTCAGGATGAGTTGATGAGCGAGGTGAGGTAAGGAGAAGGTCTCCGGAAATGGTCTGGAGAGAAGAGGAGGAGGGATAAGGGTCAAGCGGGGCAGGTGTTGGGCGGCCGCCGTCACAAGACGCGAGATTTCATCTGAGAGAGAGGGAGAAAGAGGTCAGAGCACAGGGTATAGGCAGTGGAGCAGAACCGCAGCGTTGTCGTTTTGACTTAGCAAACGAGGATCGGGTCGTCGACTTCTTTTCCAAAATGGTTGACGAAGTCATCTGCAGAGAGGGAGGAGGGGGGCCGGGGGGGGGGAGCGGGAGGGGAGAGGATTCAGGAGGAGGAGAAGGTGGCAAAGAGCTTCCTAGGGTTAGTAGGGCAGATGCTTGGAATTTAGAGTGGTAGAAAGCTGGCTTAGAGCAGAGACAGAAAGGAAAATGTAGAGAGGAGGGAGTGAAAGGATGCCAGTCCGCAGGGAAGGCGAGTTTTCCTCCATCCCGCTCGGCTGCCCGGAGCGCTGTTCTGTGAGGCTCGCAATGGAGTCGTCGAGCACGAGCGGGAGGGGAGGACCGAGCCGGCCCTGGAGGATAGGGGACATAGAGAATCAAAGGATGCAGAAAGAGGAGAGGAGGGTTGAGGAGGCAGAATCGAGGAGATAGGTTGGAGAAGGTTTGAGCAAGGGGGAAGAGATGATAGGATGGAGAGGAGAGGGTAGCGGGGGAGAGAGAGCGAAGGTTGGAACGGGCGCAAATACCATCGTAGTAGGGCAGTGTGGGAAGTGTTGGATGAGAGCGGAGGGAAAGATACAAGTAGTGGTGCCGGAGACTTGGAGGGAGTTGGCAATGAGTTAGTGGAAGAACAGCATCTAGTAAAGATGAGGTCGGATGTGTCGTTGCATCGTGGATGTGTGTTGATGTATCATCCTACAGTCTGGGATGTGTGTTGAATGTCAATCCTACAGTGGATGTGTTGACGATCATCTACGTCTGGATGTGTTGACGATATCCTAAGTCTGGATGTGTGCGATGTCATCTACAGTCTGGATGTGTGTTCGATGTTCACCTACAGTCTGGATGTGTGTTGATGTTTCATCCTACAGTCTGGGATGTTTGTCGATGTTCATCCTACAGTCTGGATGTGTTGAGTTACTTAGTCCAATCCTACAGTCTGATGTGTGTCGAGTTCATCCTACATTCGGATGTGTGTTGATGTTTCATCCTAACAGCCTGGATGGTGTGTGATGTTCATCCTACAGTCTGATGTGTGTGTTGATGTTCATACTAACAGTCGGGATGTGGTTGACAAATCATCCTATCAGTCTGGATGTGTGTTGATGTTCATCCTACAGTCTGGATGTGTGTGTTGATGTTCATCCTACATCTGTCTGATGTGTGTTCACTGTCCAGTTTAGGTCACCTAGCAGCACGAGCTCTGAAGATAGTGGGGGGCAAAATATTCACCACATGGTGTCCAGAACACAGCTGGGGAGCCGAGGGGGGTCTATAGCAAGCAACAACGATGAGAGACTTGTATCTGGAAAGGTGGATTTTTAAAAGTAGAAGCTCGATTGTTTGGTTATAGACCTGGATAGTAAGACAGAACTCTGCAGGCTATCTCTGCAGTAGATTGCAACACCGCCCCCTTTGGCAGTTCTATCTTGTTGGAAGATGTTGATGGTAGGGATGGAAAGTTTCAGGGTTTTGGTGGTCTTCCTAAGCCAGGATTCAGACACAGCTAGGACATCCGGGTTGGCAGAGAGTGCTAAGCATGTGAATAAAACAAACTTAGGGAGGAGGCTTCTAATGTTAACATGCATGAAACCAAGGCTTTTACGGTTACAGAAGTCAACAAATGTGAGCACCTAGGGAGTAGGAGCGGAGCTAGGCACTGCAGGGCCTGGATTAACCTCTACATCACCAGAGGAACAGAGGAGGAGTAGGATAAGGGTACGGCTAAGGCTATCAGAACTGGTCATCTAGTATGTTCGGAACAGAGAGGTAAAGGAGCAGGTTTCGGGGGGCGATAGAATAGATTCAAGGCATAATGTACAGACAAAGGTATGGTAGGGTGAGTACATTGGAGGTAAACCTATGCATTGAGTAATGATGAGAGAGATATTGTCTCTAGAGACGTTTAAACCAGGTGATATCACCGCATATGTGGGAGGTGGCACTAAATGGTTGGTTAATAAGGCATATTGAGCAGGACTAGAGGCTCTACAGTGAAATAAGACAATAATTACTAACCAGGACAGTAATGGAAAAGGCATATTGACATTAGGGAGAGGCATGCATACCGAGTGATCTTAGGGGTCCAGTGAGTGGTTGAGCTGGTTGGAGACACGGCGATTCAGACAGCTAGCATGCCGGGGCTAGCAAGCTAGCAAAAGGTCCTTAGAAGGACGTCGCGACAGAGGAAAGTCTGTTTTAGCCTCCGCGTGCGGTGACGTCGACCACTTGTGATGGATTAGTAGGGTTCTGAGTAGCAGAGGGGTTCAAGTTCAATTGGCAAAATAGGTGTAGTGGCCCAATAATTTGGCCGATGGATCTATTCAGCTAACAGTCCAATATGCTCTAGACAGCTAGATGGCCGCGGATTGCAGGCTAGCAGATGGGCATTCAGGGGACGTTGCGATGTAGGGGCCAGTTGAGTACCCCCTCGATTAGATTAAGTCGTTGTCAAGTCGTGAAGGATCGGCGGGGTTCCGTGTCCCATACCGGCAGTAGAAGAGGTCCGGGTATTGTAGCCCAGGAGTGGCTGATGGGCCTCTTCAGCTAGCCGGGAGAGTGGGCCTAGCATGGGCTAACTCCAGGCTAATTGGTGCTTGCTTCGGGACAGACGTTAGCCAGGAGTAGTCACTCGGATAGTAGCTAGCTAGCTGCGATGATCCGGTGTAAAGGTCCAGAGCTTGCGGTAGGAATCCGGGGATATGGAGAGAAAATAGGTCCGGTATGCTCTGGTTTGAGTCGGGTTGTACAAACTGGCAAGAGCTTTCCGAGCTAAAGGTTAGCTGATGACCGCTAGCAATGGCTAGCTGACTACTAGCTAGTAGCTAGTGAGCTGGCTAGCTTCTGTTGGGGGATTCCGGTTCCGAGGTAAAAAAAAATACTTTAGAAAAAACATAATCACAACACATTGGGTGAGGCGGGTTGCAGGAGAGTATTTTGAAGTTGAGGTTTAGAAAAATATAAAAAAGATATGCGAAGAAAAGGATATAGAAAGATATATACATGGGACAGGACAAGACGAAGGACAAAGACGTCTGACTGCTACGCCATTTTGGATAAACACACTATTGTATCATTAAACAGTAATTCAGGGAATTCGCATCATAGGATTGCAGGAATACAAACTTTAAGATAAACATAGCTATCTAATTATCCGGTTCAAATGTGATTTTAATAAGCAGATTGTCTGATATAACTGTATAGGCCCAGTCATCATCCTCTGTCCACTTGCATCGCTCCTCTCTCAGCTGAGAGGCCTGGAGACTGATGGAAGGTTAGAGGTGGCCATGATGATTGTGATTCAATATGATGCCTGAGCGCTGAGAGATCCTCCAGGCCATGAATGATGATGCGTACGGTGACATCCCCAGGCCTTGCGAGAGATGTTGATGCAGACACTGACCATGACAAGAAACACGAGCACAGCCAGCCACGCCACCAGGAATAACTCACATTCTGACATTCACGCACGCACCCACACAAACACAGACACAGAC
>NW_019947014.1:0-2495 GCF_002910315.2 Salvelinus sp. IW2-2015 | reverse complement strand
CCACACACACACCCCCTCCCCCCCACACACACATGCACCCCCAAAAACAGACCCACACTCACAGACCCACACACACACATACCCCCCCCCCCCACACACACGCACCCCAACAA
This sequence comes from Salvelinus sp. IW2-2015, assembly GCF_002910315.2. Classification (NCBI taxonomy): domain Eukaryota; kingdom Metazoa; phylum Chordata; class Actinopteri; order Salmoniformes; family Salmonidae; genus Salvelinus; species Salvelinus sp. IW2-2015. Next base: position 2,382 of record NW_019947014.1, on the reverse strand, counting down.
ACAGACCCACACTCACAGACCCACACACACACACCCCCCCACCCCTCCCACACACATATACACACACAAACAAGAATAGTTAAACATGTAAACACACACGCACGCACACACTCTCATAAACACACACATAGCACTAAATTGCAAAATGGAGCCTACCATACCATCAGCAATCACTCCTGTGACTGTCCCATCAGGAATCACTCCTGTGACTCTACCATTCAGGAATCACTCCTGTGACTGTAACCATCAAGGAATCACTCCTGTGACTGGCCATAAGGAATCACTCCTGTGACTGTACCATAAGGAATCACTCCTGTGGACTGTACCATCAGGAATCACTCCTGTGACTGTACCATCAGGAATCACTCCTGTGACTGTACATCAGGAATCACTCCTGTGACTGTACCATCAGGAATATCCTGTGACTGTACCATCAGGAATCACTCCTGTGACTGTGCCATAAGGAATCACTCCTGTGACTGTACCATCAGGAATCACTCCTGTGACTGTACCATCAGGAATCACTCCTGTGACTGTGCCATAAGGAATCACTCCTGTGACTGTACCCATCAGGAATCACTCCTGTGACTGTGCCATAAGGAATCACTCCTGTGACTGTACCATAAGGAATCACTCCTGTGACTGTGCCATAGGAATCACTCCTGTGACTGTACCATAAGGAATCACTCCTGTGACTGTGCCATAAGGAATCACTCCTGTGACTGTAACCATCAGGAATCACTCTGTGACTGTGCCATAAAGGAATCACTCCTGTGACTGTACCATCAGGAATCACTCCTGTGACTGTCCTAGGAATCACTCCTGTGACTGTACCATAAGGAATCACTCCTGTGACTGGTGCCATAAGGAATCACTCCTGTGACTGTGCCATAAGGAATCACTCCTGTGACTGTACCATAAGGAATCACTCCTGTGACTGTGCCATAAGGAATCACTCCTGTGACTGTACCATAAGGAATCACTCCTGTGACTGTACCATAAGGAATCACTCCTGTGACTGTGCCATAGGATCACTCCTGTGACTGTACAATAAGGAATCATCCTGTGACTGTTCTATAAAGGAATCACTCCTGTGACTTGTGACTATAAGGATCACTCCTGTGACTGTTGGCCAATAAGGAATCACTCCTGTGAGTGGTTTCAGGCTGCTCATGTGAAGGGGGGCCGGATGGGAGCTGTTTTACTAAGAGGTCTGCCTACAGCCTCGTTCTCAGTCACGCGCTTTCACTTGAGAGGTAGCTCTCGTTCCATTGCTTTTCTACAGACAATGGAATTCTCTGGTTGGAACATTATTGAACTTTTATGATAAAAACATCCTAAAGATTGTTTCTATAATTAGTTTGACAAGGTTCTTGGCCCTGTAATATAACTTTTTGAACGTTTCGTCCGAATGGACCAGGTCGCGCTTTTGGATTTGTTTACCAAACGCCCTAACAAAAGAAGCTATTAGACATAAATGGACATAAATGATGGACATTATCGAACAAAACAAGCATTTATTGTGGAACTGCGATTCCTGGGAGTGCATTCTGATGAAGATCATCAAAGGTAAGTGAATATTTATAATGCTATTTATGAATAATGTTGAGTACACAACATGGCGGATATTTCTCTGGCTGGTTTGGGCTCTGAGCGCCGTTCTCAGATTATGCTTTTTCCGTAAAGTTTTTTTGAAATCTGACACAGTGGTTGCATTAAGAAGTGTATCTAACGTTCCATGTATAATAGTTGTATTTTCATCAACATTTATTATGAGTATTTCTGTAAATTGATGTGGCTCTCTAGAATATCACTGCATGTTTTGGAACTACTGAATGTAACACGCCAATGTAAAATTATATTTTTGGATATAAATATGAACTTTACCAAACAAAACATACATGTGTTGTGTAACATGAAGTCCTATGAGTGCCATCTGATTAAGATCATCAAAGGTTAGAGATTAATTTTATTTTTATTTGTGCTTTTTGTGACTCCTCTCTTTGGCGGGAAAAACGGCTTGGTTTTTCTGTGACTTGGTGGTGACCTAACATGATCGTTTGTGGAGCTTTCGCTTTAAAGCATTTTTGAAATCAGACACTGTGGCTGGATTAACGAGAATTGTATCTTTAAAATGGTGCTTAATACTTGTATGTTTGAGAAATTTGATTTATGAGATTTCTGTTGAATTGTATTTGGCAACAAAGATGTAATGTTTAGAGAGAAGGGGGAGATTCCACCCCAAATTGGGATATATATAAACCACCACCACTTTTATCTGTTCAGCTGTTCTATCCTTTGGGCGAATAAACTTGGTTGGAGCTTTCATATTGTCCGTCAATTTCCTACTCTGATATTTAGAACCTAACAACACACACACAC
>NW_019947013.1:14721-25701 GCF_002910315.2 Salvelinus sp. IW2-2015 | reverse complement strand
CATGCACCAAATAACTTCACCTCTCTATATGAGAACTAAAGATGATCAACTCCTGGCAGAGGGGGTTTTGTACGATGACGGACAATGGGACTTGGAATTTGACCAACCGGTGGGTTTCTAACTTGCGGGACTCGTTTTTCCACTGCCTTACACGAGCGTCAATCACGCCTTTAAAAAATGCATCCACCTACAAGACCGCGAAACGACTAACCCAAAATCAAAAACGGACTCTTTGACTACCTTAACCCCTGACCTTAACCACACCCTCAGTGGTATGATGTTTGTTCAAACCCAGCTGAAAACAAACAACAAATACAAAGTGAGGGATCAATCACATTTATTCATAAGCCCTTCTTACATCAGCTGACGTCACAAAGTGCTGTACAGAAACCCAGCCTAAACCCCAAACAGCAGCAATGCAGGTGTAGAAGCACGGTGGCTTGGAAAAACTCCCTAGAAAGACAGGAACCTGTCCTAGCTGAAACAACGTCTCTGATATTCTCAGGTAAGAAGCAGCTTCGGTGAATTTGACTGTCATGATTGCTTGTTCAAATTGTATATACATTTTTCTTCCTTTTTGTAGACATTAGTAGTCCWAGACCTAACTATGCAACTGAAATCTCCATCTGTTTTTAATGGGATGCTATAGGTGTAAACCCATTAATGTAGGCTGACTGTTGCCATCTGTTATTAATGGGATGCTATAGGTATAAACCCATAGATGTAACCTAATTGTTGCCATCTGTTATTAATGGGATGCTATAGGTATAAACCCATAGATATAGGTTAACTGTTGCCATCTGTTTTTAACGGGATGCTATAGATATAAACCCATAGATGTAGGTTAACTGTTGCCATCTGATTTTAATGGGATGCAATAGGTATAAACCCATAGATGTAGGCTAACTGTTGCCATCTGTTTTTAACGGGATGCTATAGGTATAAACCCATAAGTCTAGGTGATTTCTTGACAGGATATTTTTATAGCGGTGCAGAATTGTTGATGTAGCTTCACCAGGGCCAATCAGATTCACAATTTAGAGAGAGAGAGAGAGAGAGGGAGAGAGAGAGAGAGAGAGAGAGAGATGGAGATGATGATGAAAGGAAGGTGTGGTCGGCCCAGGAGGAGAGAAAGAAACAGGTTGGACTCCACTTCACATTGTTAAGATAATTACCACACTGAATCTATGACTTTAAGATAACTACCACACTGAATAAATTACTTTAAGATAACTACCACACTGAATAAATTACTTTAAGATAATTACCACACTGAATAAATGACTTCAAGATAACTACCACACTGAATAAATTACTTTAAGATAACTACCACACTGAATCAATGGCTTTAAGATAACTACCACACTGAATCAATGGCTTTAAGATAACTACCACACCGAATAAATGACTTTAATTAAGATAACTACCACACTGAATAAATGACTTTAAGATAATTACCACACTGAATCGATGACTTTAAGATAACTACCACACCGAATAAATGACTTTAAGATAACTACCACACTGAATCTATGAGTTTTGAGGCTGGTTAGGATTTACACCTTTAAAGGCCTTCTCTACACCTTCAGAGGATGGGTCGTGCTTCACAAGCTGACAGAGAACTGTTGGCTGGTCTGGTAATTACGGCTAGAAAGGGGGCTAACTTTTGTTGAAGGAATTGTGTGAACTTTTGCACTAGATTGGGCCACCGTTGTTTTGGTCAAAGTAACTACCTTTTGGGAACGTCCAGTCACGTCTTTGATAGTTTGATAATGTTGTAAAAAAAATAATACTTGATTACTGGTAACCTTAGCAACACTTATTTTTTCTTCTGGGCTCCCGAGTGGCGCGGTGGTCTAAGGCACTGCGTCTCAGTGCTTGAGGCGTCACTACAGACACCCTGGTTCGAATCCAGGCTGGATCACAATCGGCCCGTGATTGGGAGTCCCATAGGGCGGCGCACAATTGGCCCAGTCGTCCGGGTTTGGCCGGTGTTAAGCCATCATTGTAAATAAGAATTTATTCTTAACTGACTTGCCTAGTTAAATAAAGGTTACATTAAAATAAACTGTATATAGGGAATAGGGTCCCTAAGTAGTGCACTATACTGTATATGGGGAATAGGGTGCCTAAGTAGTGTACTATACTTTATATATATTTAAAAAGTACCAATCAACATAGTCCCAGAAGAGGAAGGAGAAGAGCAGTGATATATAAAAAGGGAGAGAGACAGAGCGAGATGTCTGAGTCACTACGTCTCTGTCCACAGAGGTCACACCCACATAGTCCAGTCCCAGGACCGCGATGGCTGGCTGTGTTATAGGGCTCAATCTGGTCCAGGGGAGACGGCCTGACGACTGTCTCAACAGAGCAGAACCCTACAGCCACCGGGTACATGTGTCCCCCATCAATACAGAGACAGAGACAGAGACACAGAGAGAAGGAGAGACACAGAGAGAGAGAGAGAGAGACAGCAGACCAGAGAGAGAGAAGAGAGAGAGAGAGAGAGCGACACAGAGAGAGACACAGAGAGGAGAGAGACAGACACGCACAGAGAGAGAGAGAGACAAGACCACAGAGAGAGATGAGAAGAAACGAGAGAGACGAGAGAGAGACACAGAGAGACGAGAGAGACACAGAGAGATGACAGAGAGACCAGAGAGAGAGGAGAAGAGGAGAGGGAGAGAGGAGAGAGAGCCAGAGAGAGAGAGGAGAGAGAGAGAGAGAGAGAGAGAGAGAGAGAGAGAGAGAGAGAGAGAGAGAGAAGAGAAGAGAGAGAGAGAGAGAGAGAGAGAGAGAGAGAGAGAGAGAAGAGAGACACAGAGAGCGAGAGACACAAGAGAGAGACAGAGACAGAGAAGACAAGAGACAGAGACAGAGACAGAGAGAGACAGAGAGACAGAGACAAGACAGAGAGACACAGAGACAGACAGAGAGAGAGACAGAGACAGAGACAGAGAGACACAGAGAGAGAAGAGAGAGAGAGAGAGAGAGAGAGAGAAGAGAGAGAAGAGAGAGAGAGAGAAAGAAAGAAGAACAAGGAGAGAGAGAGAGAGACGAGGTATGCGTACGTCCGTGACACTAAGACGTATAATATGTGCAGAAGGTCAATCAGCCTGTCTTCCAAGAGGTGTGGTCAAACGTGTGATTGAGTGGTTCGGATATACAAGTCAATACGTGAGTAAGTAAACTCACCTGAATGGTGGCTGTGGCCGTAACCATGTTCCCCTCTCCCAACACTGCCCCAATGTTAGGACACTGGCCTCCTAGTAAACGTCAACCATGATGGGTGGGTGGCGACACATGTCCCTCCTCCCCAACACTCCCCCATGTTAGGACACCTGGCCTCCTAGTAAACTCACCATGGATGGTGGCTGTGTGCCCGTACCATGTCCCACCCTCCCCAACATCCCCAATTGTTAGGACACCTGGCCTCCTAGTAACTCACCAATGATGGGGTGTGGGCCGTACCATGTGCCCCCTCCTGCCCCAACACCGTCCCCAATGTTAGGACAACCTGGTCTAGAAAACTCACCAGGATTGTGGCTGTGGCCGTACCATGTTCCCGCTCCTCCCCAACAACTCCCAATGTTAGACACACTGGCTCTCCTAGTAAGAACTCACCATTGATGGGGGCCGTGGCCGTACCATGTTCCCCCGGCATCCTCCCCAACCACTCCCCAATGTTAGGGACACCTGGTCTCCTAGTAAACTCACCATGGAGTGGTGGCTGTGGCCGTTACACCATGTCCCTCGTCACCAACACTCCCCAATGTTAGGACACCTGGCCTCCTAGTAAACTCACCATGATTGGTGGCCTGTGGGCCGTACCAGTGCTCCCCCTCCTCCCCAAACTCCCAATGTTAGGGAAGCTGGTCGTCCGTAAACTCACCATGATTGGTGGCTGTGGCCGTACCATGTTCCCCTCCTCCCCAACACTCCCCATGTTAGGACACCTGGCCTCCTAGTAAACTCACCATGATGGTGGCCTGTGGCCGTACCATGTCCCCTCCTCCCCGACACTCCCCAATGTTAGGACACCTGGTCTCCTAGTAAACTCACCCATGATGGTGGCTGTGGCCGTACCATGTTCCCCTCCTCCCCAACACTCCCAATGTTAGGGAACCTGGCCCTCCTCACAACACTAAAATAACACACACACGGGTCGGGTCAACAGCATGAAACAACTATAGAACGAAACATACTTGGAAAAGGTTCTCTAGTTTTGATTGGGTTTGCATGACACACACACACAACACACCGTGTGTAGGTTGAGGTCTCTCAGTGTGTCCTTCAGCTTGTTGTAGTTCTTGCCAATAGGAATCTCCGTCGTTCAGCCAGGGGGGAAAGTCTCAGCCTATCACAACAGTCACACAGGACATTGGTTAGTGGACGGACTCGGGTCCTGTGTTCAACGGACTCACAGTTTTATTATTATTAAAAAAATATATTTCACATGGAATAAACAAACATACAGTCAATAACACAATAGAAAAGTCTATATACAGTGAGTTCAAAATGAGGTAGGATAAGGCGATAAGCCAATAGTGGCAAAATAATTACAATTTAGCAATTAAACACTGGAATGGTAAAATGTGCCAAGTAGCAGATTACTGGGGTGCAAAGGAGCAAGATAAATAAATAAATACAGAATGGGGATGAGGTAGGTAGGATGGGCTGTTTACAGATGGGCTATGTACAGGTGCAGTAATCTGTGAGCTGCCTCTGACAGCTTGGTGCTTAAGCTAGTGAGGGAGATATGAGTCTCCAGCTTCAGAGATTTTGTAGTTCGTTCCAGTCATTGGCAGAGAGAACTGGAAGGAAGGCGGCCAAATGAGGAATTGGCTTTGGGGGTACCAGTGAAATATACACGCTGGAGCGCGTGCTACGGGTGGGTTATGGTGACCAGAGAGCTGAGATAAGGAGGGGCTTTAGAGTTGAGTTTAAAGTTGCAACATTTCTGAAAGCTTTCCCTAAAAAACTCCCAGGTTTGTAGAAATCCCACTTGGAAGATTCCTGGAACCAGGAGGAGATGAGCAGGACATACGGAGTCCTCCAACCAGGATTTCTGGGTACCTGGGAATGTGGGATAATTTGGCAACCCTGTGTTCAATCTACTCTTCTGAAATTACTCTTTGCTGGTCAGTGAGTTCATAAGTATTGAATAGTACAGTCACAGACGAAGAGAGGAGACCAGACAGTACAGTCACAGACGAAGAGAGGAGACCAGACAGTACAGTCACAGACAACGAGAGGAGACCAGACAGTACAGTCACAGACGAAGAGAGGAGACCAGACAGTACAGTCACAGAGGAGACCAGACCAGTACAGATCACAGATGGAGACCAGACAGTACAGTCACAGATGAGACCAGAAGTACAGTCCAGATGGAGACCAGACAGTACAGTCACAGATGGAGACCAGACAGTACAGTCACAGATGGAGACCAAGACAGTAGTCACAGATGGAGACCAGACAGTACAGTCACAGAGTCACACTCTGAACCAGGTGAGGTTACAGCTGGGTTACAATTACATAATGACGCGTGCAGTCAGAGAGCTCATCTTTTGACCCCCATTCAAACAGGATGAGCCTTGATGAAGGCAGTCAACATTTAAAGATACTTATTCAAGCATACTTAACACGACTAGAATACTTAACACGACTAGAAACTACGATAGAAATACTTAACACGACTAGAATACTTAAACGACTAGAAATACTTAACACGACTAGAATACTCAACCTGGACAGTTATCATGGACACTCTTACTGACAGTTGTTGTTGCTTTGGTGTATATATTGTTGTCTCTAACTTCTTGCCCTTTGCCTGTTGTCTGTGACCAATAATGTTTGTACCATGTTGTGTTGTAATGTTGTGTTGCTTCCTTGCTATGTTGTTGTCTTAGGTCTCTCTTTATGTAATGTTGTGTTGTCGTGATGTGTGTTTGTCCTATAGTTTTATTTTTATCTCCCAGGCCCCGGTCCCCGCAGGAGGCCTTTTGGAGGCCGTCATGTAAATAAGAATTTTTCTTAACTGACTTCCTAGTTATAAAAGGTTATATTAAAAACTGTATATAGGGAATAGGGTGCCTAAGTAGTGCACTATACTGTATATGGGGAATAGGGTGCCTAAGTAGTGCACTATACTGTATATAGGAATAGGGTGCCTAAGTAGTGCACTATACTGTATATAGGGAATAGGGTGCCTAAGTAGTGCACTATACTGTAATAGGGAATAGGGTGCCAAGTAGTGCACTATACTGTATATGGGGAATAGGGTGCCTAAGTAGTGCACTATACTGTATATAGGGAATAGGGTGCCTAAGTAGTGCACTATACTGATATAGGGAATAGGGTGCCTAAGTAGTGCACTATACTGTATATAGGGAATAGGGTGCCTAAGTAGTGCACTATATAGGGAATAGAGAACCATTTAGGAAGCATAATAATAAGGAACCTCTATTCCCCCACCTCTCTCCCTTCTGTCTCTTCAGGTCCCCTGTACTCCTCCAGTGTTCTTCTCAGACAGCTCCCCGGATATAAAGTCCTGGAGGTCGGGGCCGTCATCGGACAGCTCCTTCTTGCGGTCCTTCTGTGTCTGGAGACCTGGCGCTGTGGTCAGTCCGCTGACGGCGTACACCTACACACGGACCGGATAGGAATTATCAACAATGAGAACAGTTGTTAATGCTCGAACAAATAAGAGTAGAATGTCACAAAAACATGTGTGACATCAAGCACAAGATAAGGTTCGTATTAACGTTAGTTGGTTAGTATGAATCCTAGCTAGTATGCTCTACGTCGTATCTGCTTGGATTAACAAAATCGTATTAGCTAGTTACACATGATGCCTCGGCTAACTAAGTAACCCAAGGCCAGCGGCCAAGGAGGATCTAATCAGTTAGGGAGCTAGTTATGTTAGCACTAGCCATACGTAGCTAGCTAGTAACTATAAACATTGAAAAAACAACGGAAGATACATTTCAGTGATATCGTTGCAGTCTGGGTCAAGTAGATGTACTTACATGTGTGTTGCATTTGGGACTTAGCCACCGGTGGTTGCTGGAGAAACGACCAGCAATAAAATAACTTTGTTTGACAAAGCCATGACTTTAACTAACGTTTGCTAGGGTCTCGTATTGACAAACATTTCTCTGGGAGCGAGTACTTAGGCCTGGCATAAAATAAAATAATAATTCGTCCGCTACTCAATTAGTCAATTGATCTCGATCCTTTTTATTAAAGATTTATTCCAAATGCGATGTTTTTTTCTGGGGACCAAAGGCGTATAATTTACCAATATATCGCAGTATTTTGCATCATCATCAATTGTTTAGTTATGTCTGATCGACGCGTAACACGGTGACGGCGTAAGCACGTACGAAGACTACAATTGCGTGCTGACGTCCTTCCTTCCTCCTTTCCTCTACTACCGGCGAGGTAAGAAATGGTGGATCACTTTTCTATCGTAGAAAATCAAACCCCATTATGTTCCTCGATATCTAAACGCGTATTTTTCCACCATTACGAATTTGCTATATGTATATTGAAGTTTCGCATTTGTTATTTCCCCTCAAAACCAGTCGATATAACTATATATCGTTTGTTTTGCCACCTACCCCCTATCCTAGGCCGCAATCCCCCATGCCTGCCCATCCGTCATTTTAGTAGCCAGGGCAACGTGAATAATGCTCGATGTGTGTAACGTGTAAAGTTTGTCTTGTATGTACATGGGCGCATTATTTCAGACCGTTTCAATACTTGTGTAGTCTATAAAAGTTGTTAGCGAGTCATGAACACTGTCCCCATGGCTATCTGACTGGCTAACGTAGTTGCATGCCTGTCTGTTATAGTTGGCTAGCTGTTACGTTGCCTTCTGCGTTTTTATTAACGTTTACTACTCTACGGTTTAATTTGGACAGTCAACTGTATGTACCGAATACGTATTGTATAACTTGTCAACAACGAGCTAACTAAATGACAGTCGTGCAGCACACACACTATGATGATGCTAGTTACGTTAGCTTACTAAAGTAGTTAATCTCGTACTGAAATCCACAGTCCGCTCCGTAACGTTAGTTGGTTAACATTCTGTATTGTAATCGCCAACTCCACTTAACTTTACTGTCTGTCTGACCCCAGAATGAAGACCATTCTCAGCAACCAGACTGTGGATATCCCCGACGGTGGTAAGCTCCGTTAATTACTTGTTTATAATCCATGTTAATTTACTGAACCAACATGTTATAACGTGAATCTATCAATAGACGAATCAAGAATTGTTTAACCAACTAGCTCAAATGTTTACTAGTTGCCTAGTGAGTTATTGGTTCAGCACCCAGAAAAGACTAACTAACTTAATGCCTACTGTTGGTAATGGAACGCTAAGTTACTGTAGTCTGTCTCTGGCTGGCAAGAGGTATCTCTGGTGCCTGTCTCTCAATCCAGCATTTTATCCTGACTATAGTCGGTTTTAATGCCGTAATATTCTAGTGACATGGTTAAGATTGTCTAGCTAGTTACTGTGGTTCAGTGTTTGCTGGTGCCTGTGTGTGTGTGCTGGTGCTGTGTGTGTGTGCTGGTGCCTGTGTGTGTGTGTGCTGTGCTGTGTGTGTGTGTCTGTGTGTGTGTGTCTGTCTGTGTTGCTGCTGTTTGTGTCTGTGCTGTGTGTGTGTTCTCTTCGCGTCCCTCCTCCTGTTGTCTCTGCCGTGCCCCCCCCCCAGTCGAGGTGAGGTTGAAGGGACGGACTGTCATCGTCAAGGGTCCCCGAGGTGTCCTCCGTAGGGAGTTCAACCACATCAACCTGGAACTCAGCCTTCTGGGAAAAGACACACAAAAAGGTATATGGAGACTTTGTATAGAAGTACTTGGCGATGGCTGCATCCTACACTTTAATGCTCTCTCTCATCTCCCGGGGGCTCTGAAGTGCGAGAAATATTTTCCTGTGGACCAGGAGTTTTACGTTCGGAGTACTGTGTGACTATGTAATAATCTCCCAGATAATAACTGTTGTATAATGAGGCTTGGCTGTACCGTTGTTTCAGAGAGTGGCCCGAGAGAAACAAGTGCTGATGATTCGTTAGCAGCATGGTTGTACAATCACTACAGCAAAAAAACGTCTTGCTTTGTAGCCAACCAGGTCAAAGATACGACTTATATGTGGTGGAAAACTAAGCCAGAACTATTTAATATATATAAATAGAAAATATTTTAATCAAGCAGCTACAGGGGAGATCCACCCTGATTCCTATTGTTTACACAACAGTTGTTTCTACAAGCAACAGTTCCTGAACACAGTTCCTTGTGTTTTAGGGTGCAGACGCACCAGGAGTCTGTGGGAGACGTGACGTCACAGTCCAACACACCCTTGAACTTACAACCCCTAATTCTGCCAGCCACACATTACCTGCTCYTTTTAACATTTTAAATCTTCCTGTAGCGGATTTGCATCACACATTCACGAACCGTGTCGTGGGTCGTTCTGAAACACCTCGCGTGTTCACCGTCGTTGACCTTTTTTTTTTGTTTACATTTTTGTTAATGTCCTGTTACCTCATTGGCTAGCTACCTACCTGGTAACTTTATTATATCCAATCACGTGGGGGCACAGGAAGGGAACCTTCTTCAGCAGATCAATGACTGATCTCGTCGTCACAAACGTTTGTAGAGAGACGGGTAGGAAAATTGTGCTTTTACACAATGTAGAAACCTAATATTTCACCAATGGTATTCCTATCAATATTTTAGCGTTTAGAATTTATTAAATTGTTTTATTTAACCTTTGTTTAACTAGTCAAGTCAGTTTAGAACAAATTGTTATTTTCAATGGCGGCCTACCGGGGAACAGTGGGTTGGCAGATTTTTACCTCGTCAGCCCAGGGGATTCGATACAGCAACCTTTGGGTTACAAGTCCAACACACAACACTAGGCTATCTGCCGCCCCCAATAAAGTCGTGTATTTAGTATTAAATATTAGTTTGTGTTTCAACAGTAGTTAAGAACAAATTCTTATTTTCTCTAACTGACTTGCCTTGTTAAATAAAGGTTAAAATAAAAATTAAATGTATAAAAATAAGAGTTCATATAGACCTAATAGGCTTTTCTCAAATCAATTTGAAAAAATTGTTTTTTTAATCTGGTGCTTAAATTTAGAGCCCTGATAAAACCGTGGCTTTGTTCCTGGAGTGAACCGCACTTAGTAACTGTTTGGGGTGATGGTAGTTTGGTGTAGTAAACTTATTTTAATGGTGTGGTGAAGCGTTCCTAACTGCTAGTCCTGGTGGTGAAGTCAATCCCTCCTCTCTCTCTCTGTGTTCCAGCTGCGTGTGGATAAATGGTGGGGCAACAGGAAGGAGCTGGCTACAGTCAGAACCATCTGCAGTCACGTCCAGAAGCATTGATCAAGGGAGTTACCATGGTGAGTGTTGGTCCTACTGTTAGTTTACCATGGTGACTACTGTTAGTTACCATGGTGAGTGTTACCCTACTGTTAGTTACCATGGTGAGTGTTGGTCCTACTGTTAGTTACTATGGTGACTACTGTTAGTTACATGGTGACTAGTTAGTTACCATGGTATTACACTGTTAGTTACCATGGATGAGTGTTGGTCTACTGTTAGTTACCATGGTGAATTGTTGGTCCTACTGTTAGTTACCATGGTGAGTGTTGACCCTACTTGTTAGTTACCATGGTGAGTGTTGACCTACTGTTAGTTACCATGGTGAGTGTTGACCTACTGTTAGTTACCATGGTGAGTGTTGGTCCTACTGTTAGTTACCATGGTGAGTGTTGACCCTACTGTTAGTTACCATGGTGAGTGTTGACCCTACTGTTAGTTACCATGGTGAGTGTTGTCCTACTGTTAGTTACCATGGTGAGTGTTGACCCTACTGTTAGTTACAATGGTGAGTGTTGGTCACTACTGTTAGTTACCACGGTGAGGTGTGGTCCTACTGTTAGTTACCATGGTGAGTGT